>NC_056701.1:24683247-24689657 GCF_018831695.1 Puntigrus tetrazona
AGAGCTCTGTTCCACCAGTAGTTTACATCTACTTCACAAGAGACTGAAAAAACCACGAGAGACAGCAAAGGACAAAAGAACAAGTTGGGGCAAAAGTAAGATGGAAAAACAAAAACATGTAGACAAAGTTTTGCTGAACTCTGATGGCTCTGTCCCGTGAATGTTTATCGCAGAACAAAAACACTACTTCTGGTTTAATGATAAAACTATTCCAAATAATCTTAATAAACGTTGCGACAGATCGATACCAGCGTGGTATCTGCCAAAAATTCCGTATTTTTTTAAAGAAATATTTTACTTTATCTGTGAAACGAAACGCATCGCAAGTTCGTAAGAAATAAGTTTAAAGCGACTAAACAACGCAGAAAGCCAAGCACTCGCGCCCACCTCGAGAACATATCCAACAAGCAGAGTAACGTTACAGTGCAATAGCGCGCCGTGCCATCGCTCGCGGCTCCGCGCGTGCAGTACGCACCGTCCTGTTAGCCGAGCGACCTGAGTCAGCTGGAAAGTCCGCGGTCACCAGGACATTTGCGTGCTCCCCTCCCAGAGTGACATCGGCGTCCCGCGAGACGGCGCTTTTCACAGCCGCCACTCGCTCCCCACGAATTAACACGAACGCTAACGTCGCTTTCGGCATCCTGAACGAGCGCGCTCATTTCCCCGTAATCCTCTTCCTTTTCGGGTCCTCGTGGATTTTGGATACAAGTCTGACTTTCGTCGTCGATCGAGTCACCAGTCGCCAAAACCCCTCTGACTAGGGCTGACAGGCTCGAACTGGCTTCACGTGTAAATTGTATTTCGCAGATTTAGCGGTGTTTGTTACTTCAATCCCTCCGGTGCCAAGCAAATGGAGGACCAATCAGCGGAGGCCAGAGTTTGACCATACGGTTCTTCGGCTCGGTAGACGCTCGAGTGGAAACCGTTTCTAGAGAGCACGGTCGCACGCGCCCCATCGTGTGCTGTTCTCAGTCGTGACTTTGGTGTTTTAGATGCGCAAACCAAACACCCATCATCTGCGATAGACACTTAAGAGGATATTTTTGAACTGCAAAGACAAAATCTTAATAGAGCTCAGGGAAACGCGTTTCTCATCGGGAAATGAAACTGGCTCACGCACTCACGTGGAAGGCTTGGGCCAAGTTGCGGAAATAGCTGATAGGCCAGACTCATAATGCTTACTACCTAGTGCACAGCGTATACTGCCTTACTACTATTTTAAGCAAGCTGAGTGTACTAATAACAACTGTATCATTAATAGCGCGTTTTATTTTGAACTTTTCAAATATTTACTTGTGTTTTTATTCAAAAGATATGCCTTTCTCATCACAAATTTATGGGGCAGAGGGAAGGGTTGATAGAACACACGTGGAGTCATTCAATTAACAACACAATCACTTTTAGCATGATTAAAATGGGGTTTGCATTATTGAAATATCATTTTTATTTAACAGGTGTTTTATTTATTATTGTACTGCAATATTATGCAACATTATTCTTGCCAGCTTCTGTACCAGATTCCGATGAATTGTTATGCAAGCTTCTAGCAGATTCTGGCAAATATGAAAGTAGGTCATCCTGGTACACTCCACTCAAGCACAGAACATTTAAGCTTCACTATGCACACAGCATACATACTGGATATTGCAGAAGTAGTGAGAGAGTAGTATGGCATTTCAACACAGACATAAACATACTTCATGCTTCATATTATAATCTCTGTAAATTAACTGAACCTGAACGATCAGTAAGCGTCACTCTTTAAGATTTAGGGACTTTTTTTATTTAGCCCAGTGGTTTTTCAATCATTGATATGGGGACCCATCACTCTTCACAAGATGATTGGGCTGCTTTTTGGGCTGATTTATTCCCTTTTAACAATAATAATGACACACACACACACACTACACACACAGGTGCTCTCGAAAAAATGTTTTTGGTAACTTATTAACTTTCATATTTTTAGATTTATTACATGTAAAATAAAAAAAAAAATCAATGAGGGTACAGCGTGAAAGTAAAAAAATCTATTTCCTAGGATCAATCCAAAAAGCATTAGCAAAACCAGAAAAGTTCAAGTTATGTAAAGATATGTTTAAAGTAATGTTGATTTTGCACGCAGTACTTGGTCGAGGTTCCTTACTGGCGTCGAAGCTTCAGCTCGCATCAGCGTTGTTGGATCCACAGTTTCTCATCTTTTCGTAAAAATATACCATAGATACCACATGGGCGTCACCTCAGGCATGTTGTCTGGTCGACGAGCACACTAATATCCACTTGAAGTGGTTTTGTCACTGTGGGCGGGTGCTAAAGTCCTGCTGGAAAAGGAAACCAGCATCCATAAAGCTTGTCAGAAGATCTCCTGGAAGATGGCTTTGGACTTGATAAAACCGAATGAACCAACACCAGCAGACATCACAGCACCACAAATCAGCAGTGACTTCAGAAACTTCGCTGGAGCTTCCAAGCAGCTTGGATTCTGGTGCCTCTCAGTCTTCCTCCAAGACCCTGATTTCCAGAGGAAATGCAAAAAATGTACTTTTATCTGAAAGAGTGACTTTGGACCACTGAGCTGCAGTCAGGTTGTGTTTCTCCTTAGCCCTGGTAAGATGATTTCTGTGTTGTTTCTGTTTCAGAAGGGGATTTACTAGCCTTTATCCTGAAGACGTCTGAGTGGGATCGACTCCACTCCTTGTGAAACTCTCCCAAGTGTTTGAATCAAGCTTTACTTCAAAAGCGCTTATGTCATCCCTTTTTCCGCCGCCTTTCTTCCTTCCAGTCATTTAATATGCTTTAATACAGCACTCTGTGAACAGCCAGCCCTGAACTTCTGTCCATTGACCATTGCCATGTCAGCAGTCTTCCCCATTACTGTGGTTTCAACCAATGAGAGATAGCAGAACTTTTTAAAAACGACTTTTAGAAAAAATTAATTTGCCATAATTTCAAAGCTGACTGATCACGGTTTATTAAAAGATTTTTATGGTTATATATGCAAATGAGCACAAACTGATTCATTAGCGATTATTGCAAACCATCTTTATTCAAGAGAGAAATATACTCCAGATAAAGATTAAAAAGCGAATACACTGAATCGTAATACAAAAGTAGCCCAACTTGTATGACTTTACAACATCAAACTTTATAAAATCTTTATTTAAATTAAGTGCAAAATGCGTGGGAGTTCAATGCAAACCACGAACAAGTCTCGAGCACAAAATATGGAGAAATGAAATCACGGAGGACAGGTTGGAGAAGCACACGTGCTGCGCTTTTTATTCACTCGTGCTGGTAGAAGGCCAGTTTCTCAGCAAAGCGAGGCTGATTTCTCCTTTGCTGCAGCCCCACTTGCAGCAGGCGTTGGACAGTCCCACCACCACGTCAAACGTCCCTTTCGGTCCACGGTACGCATGGCGCTTGAGCACCTCTGAGAAAGAAATGAGAGCTGCCGCGGGCCTGCTGAACACACCACCTTCCTGTTCCCCTTGGGTCAGCGCCGGAAAGATCTGAGTCAGGGGCATGCTGGAGGACGATTGCAGCACCGCACAGCTGCGGCACGGGTCTGCAGCTGCTGTCATATGAGCTGAATAAGTCCAGGATTTCATCTGGGAAAGAAGAGATGTTTCATGCAATACTTGTGCAACTATACACGATGAATGAATGTGATTTCTGGTGAAGAAAGCTCTTTTCACTCAACAATTCTAAGCCTTACAAGTTATAGATTGAATTAAACATTGAATTTTGAAAAATAAAGACTTATATAGTAATGTTTTATGAGCTTTTTATGCACAACAAAGGCTGCATTTATTAATTCAAAATAAAGTCACACACTGATATTGTGAAATGTTATTACAGTTAACTCATTTCGATTAAAAAAAAATATATGCTTTATTTATCTTTTTTGTGCAACATATTCTGAATGTGATTTAATGTCACCTTTGATCAATTCGCTGGCTAAAAGTATTATTTCTTTCAAAAAATTTTTTCACAATTTTTAGTCCATAATTTGAATGTAAAATCAACTGGTTTTAAACACAGTACAAACTGAGATTAAATTAATGCGTATATGTAAAATGTTTGTAACATTGTTACAACCTGCATTTTAAAGTTTTGAGTGGGAGAAAAGGTTTAAATTCAGCATTTTTCTGTATAAAAAAAGTATTCTGTATTTGTGATATGATGTCTACTCAGTGCTCAACAGTAAAAATAAATAAATAAAATAATTAAATAATAATAATAATAAAAAAAAAAAAAAAAAAAAAAAAAAAATATGATAGAAATATATATATATATATATATATATATATATATATAGTAGTAAAATAGATATAAATAAGTAATTAAACATTTGTAATATTGTTACAACTCAGACTTATGCGATACTAACCCGTGTTAGTCAAGGAGCGCTTCTACGAGAGCTTCTCCGGGCAGGTGAAGATGACAGCGATGACTGAACTCCAGCCGCACAACCTGACTCGCAACGAGGCCGTCCAGCGCCTGTACTCCAGCCAGCAGCAGACACACTGCGAGCGCTGTGCTTTTCCACATCATGCTGAGAGCGTGGTCTTTCACCGCATTACAGGCATGGCGGTTGATCTTCAGAAGCTGCTTCCCTCACGGCCTCTCCCTTCGGGTTCGGAGCCAGGTGTCTGTTTGACGGAGAAGTTCTGTGATTTTTCTCAGGTCTCTGTTTCTCTTTATCAAAGAGGTGAGGGGCACGCACGCTCTCAACTCCCCACCACCCCCTTTTAGCAGGAGTCACTGATAACCCCAAGTAGATAGCTGGCAGAGACCTTTCTCCGGTAAACAAAAGCCACGAGCAGGAAAGGTGAATGTGTACTATAATCTACATTCTGTGACACTAGACACTCTTCTTCATTTTAAAATGATGAATCATATTTCCCCATACTGCATCTCGCTTCGGGATATTGCAGCATGAACATTTCCTCTTACAGTGATTGAATTAAGATATCGGTTCGTTTTCTCCAATAAATGTATTTCAGTTACATTTTTATGCATCTGGATGCATATTTATTGCATTCAAGATACATTTCGCCTCACACATTTTCTTGAAGATCGAGCCTATGATTATTTGATGCAGTGCAACATGCTATTATTTTTCCTAGATTGAAATAATTTCATTAATGATTAAATTTCTTTGTTTGCTTTGTACATAACGCTCACTCCAAAGAGTCTTACATTGCATTGATCAAAAGCTCAAAGATCACGGCTAAGCTACATTTTTAACAGAAAAATAACCAAATGAATGCTTGCCCGAAGGCCCGGCTTTTCTTCCAGCCTTCGACGCTTAAACAAATTTACTGTGGGTCAAGCGTGCTGCGTACATCTTTGCGATACATTACCTGGGAATATGCACATATGTTATCATCCATGAGGTGAAAACCCGTCAAGACTTGCATTTAAGAAAGCGCAGAGCAAGGCTCTCTCAAAATGCGTGTCCAGGAGTCTCCCGACACCGTTTCACCTTTCTCTGCAATGCATCATATTTTTATATTTTTACCATTTTTCCGGACTGGAGTAGTGGCTATGGGGTGTAGAGGTTGAGAGACAAAGAGACGTAGCGAGTATGCATTTTCAAAGTGTGATAACACAGTCCATTGCACACGAGCGATCCTCGCATCCACGCGACAAAAGATCACCAGTATCCAAAATGACAAGAGAATAATGAATTTTTAACGTAATGCTAAGATAACAATGACAACAACGCGACATTTCCAGAGACATTAACCACAATATTGGACGCATGGATGGTGGCTCGGGAAGTATATGTAATATTTAATAGTATAACCTATAATGTGTGTGTGTGAATTTTAAATCTTATAAAGAAACACAAAAATTACACTTCCATCACATTCACTTTTCTCACAGGTCAGAGTTATTTTAAAATATACGCCACTTCATAAAAACCACTTGAATACATGTTCTATTATGAACCTGAATTTTTGTCATTAATTAGGGCAAAGCTTGTGCCGTGTGAGTTTTGTTCATACATCACATTTAATTCAAAGTGCAATTAAACATATTTAAGTGTATTTTATGCTAAAATATCTATGAGCACAAAAGACTTTATAATTAACGCGTTTTAATCAACAAAATTGCATGGATTACTATGGATGCATTTGGTTTTATTTGGGAGGAAAGAGCCCGCGTTTAGCTCTTCTTACAACGTGGATTCAGATCAGCTTTTCGCCAGATGTTCCGTAAAAGCGAACGACGTAATCCTGGCGACGCGCGACTGATTTCAGATCAGCGCACGAAAGCGTGAGATCACGGTTGTTGTTAAGATTGACGAGCTTCAGACGAACTCGGTCCGCCTGCCGCGCTGGCTCCCGGTCTCACCAATAGAAGACGCGGCGTTATGGTATTGTAACCTGACCAATCGGAGCGAA
>NC_056701.1:24689757-24709757 GCF_018831695.1 Puntigrus tetrazona
GGTCCACTGTGAGTCAGTCTGTCAGATGCTCTGTTCAACTTATATGCGATGGCAGAAAAAATCATGAAGCGAATCTTGAGGAAAAACATGGCATTTGATATGCTTTGTCATAACACATAAAAGAAGATCATTTTCTGTATTCTTGCATCTGAATGGAAGAACTTTCTTTGTTTTTATAGTATATGTCTTTCTCATTTCTTGTGTTTGTGATATGTGTCACTCTCTAAAATGTTATTTGTTCTAGGATATGAGCCTTTACCGGGGCGTGCGGATCTGATTAAATGATCACGGCAGAGTAGTTAATTCAGAAGCTTTAATCTATAAACGCGCCTACCTAACGGCATCTGTAAGCATTACAAGATAAAAATAATTTAACATAGTTTTTGTTTCAAATAATTTTATGTTTTATGATAAAAAGAATGTGTACCTCTGGTATCACGCTTTGATGTAACTCTTTTGCGACGGTTTGAGAAACGACTCGTCCGATCACTGGCGGAAAATCTTCCAGCCTCTCCACCTTCTCGCTCTGTAGCGCCGAACGTCTTCACTTCACTGACGACTAAAAGCTTTACCGTGGTAACTTTCAAACTTGCTCGATACTTTTTTCATGCAAGTGTTGCCTTCTGGTGTGCAGAATGGTCATTGTGCTCGTTCAGACTCTGGTCAGCTCATCCTGCCACCGTCCTCTCTTCCTCTAGCTATCCCTTCACCAATATCTTCTCTTTCTCGATCTTCTGCACTTAAGCTGGTGAACGAACTGCAACACGATGGTCTTCGTAGATCCTGAAATATTGTCATTTGAATCAGTCCAGCGCCAGTACAACCTAAACTCTGTATCAGAAATTGTAAGGTTTAACGCCAATGAGCAAATATTGCCAGTGATCATCACGGGTTTGAATATGATTATGACGAAGCATGACATCTTTCATCAGATTAATTCAAGTGGGTGCGGCTCATAATGCGTTCCTGGGAAAAAAAGACCTGGCGTTAACGCTGTTGCTGGCCATGTAAGCCGCGCATTACGTCGGTAAACGGTTCTTAAAGATCATGTATTTATTATTAACAGCAGCCCCAATTTTACATGTTGTCTTATTCATTGTATAATAATACTTGGCTCCAAAATTACAGCCAAACACTATTATTATAGCTGTGTGAGTCTGCATATTTGGTATATTTTTAATGATGTTAATTTTTGCATAGCATTTACAGTTAATCATAAAACAGCAGTAACAACAACTTAAAAAAAAAAAAAAATGGACAAACTTAGTCTTTCTAAAGTCACCCAGGTTTACAGATGATTAATGTGTCTATTCTGCATGGCAGCTCTTTGCATTAGTGACGTTTGGATGACACCTCACTCAGTTGTCCATTTCTGGAAAAAGCAAAGAGCACTCTAATGTCTAAATCTATATTAGGCCTGAAACAAAATCATCCTTTATAGATGAGCATTTATTTATCGCACGGTACCAAATAAAGGAAAAACTTTTTATAAATATAAAAATCTATAACACACAAACCTTTGGCTTTTCCCACTACTTTGCTGATTTAGTATGACTATTATAATAAATGTGCAAGGCTTTCCTTCTGTGAGACATGAGCACTTTACATACGTTCATAGTCCTAGTTTTACCCTAAAATAAACAATCACTGTGAACAATGTTGTGTAACAAAATGCAAGATGATTGGTAGCTAATAATCTTGTGTTTTGATCAAGCATCACACAAATGTTTATTTATCTGCCAGGTAGACAGTTGGCGGGTTTTTACCGCGAGGCGACCTGTTTATTTGCACCTTACCTCGTCATCTTGCCTCTACTCTCCAGGGCCTGGTGTGTGTTTCAGTCAGGCCATGATGCTCTCTGATTGTTGCTGCGCTTTCTTTTAGTATAAAGTGCCTTCCTCGTAGCGCGAAAAGCGGTGGCTTTCGTGTAACTGCGAAACATTCCCTAGTTACACAACAAATGTTACGCACCAAACAGTGCTTTCTCAGTTACCTTCAGCCATTGTTTCTCTGCCAGAAATTATGGCTGTAGTCCGCTATATCTTTATTGGCAGACGTGACCGAACGTCTTCTGCTCTCTTCTTGAACGATCTCCATGCCATTAGTCGCTCATGAAGATCAGAGTTTGGATGTGACCTCTTCGACGATTTGAGAATCCATCGCGCTGGACGAAGGAACGGAAGAATTGGAATAATAAATGTTTGATTTGTGTTGAAAGCAATAACATTCGGGGCTGCCTTTTCCATGAATGATCGGCTCTTCTTAACTTCTAACGATCATCACGGTGTTGATCACCGTATTGCAGCGCTTATCTTCCTATATGGTCGATTGACTTTGCGCGGCTCATCATATCCTGCGTGCCGTTAACTGTAAATGTGCGCAAGCTGCGAGCAGGAGAGCTTGAAATCTGGCCTCATCACCTCTTGCCGTTGCTCAGGTGTGCGGAAAGCTCTGCTCTGATGGCACCAGACGACTTCTGGTGATGTTTAGGCCTGGATGTAGCCTTCGATCACGTTCGGATTTAACATTGGCGAGCGGATCTTCTCTCCGCCTTGCGGTGCTGAGCACGCTTTGCGCACCTCGGTGTTATCTTTGCCGAATAGGTGGGCATGATCACCAAGAGCCTGGATCTGGAGAAGTAGCGAAAAAGTGTTTAGTAATAAGAAAAATTAAATGTGCTGCAAGCGCATATGTGATAGTGATGATCCTGAAACCTGTATATTCACTATTATTACTAGCTTTGCGTTATATATATTCTACATTAACAGTATGATCATTCAAGTTTTCATACCTATATTGTGCTACAGCTTTGCATGGTGACAATTTTGCTTGGGTTCAAACCTTGAAAAGTTTATATGCAGATGACAGTCTCCCCTTTCTAAATGTATTTACAATGTTGTATATGTGTTCAGTGCTAAACTACATACTGACCATTTTACGTCTCTATCTCTGTTGTGATTTAAAGATTCTCTTCTACTGTTATTTTCTATTAAAACATTTCTATAGTTCATATCTTATAACGTTATTAATTGATTATTATGCATATGTTCTGATATCATTCAAATTTCTGACACAATGCATAATTCTAAGTGCACATTTCTGACTATTCTATTAGACTAATTATGTGATTAATTTGGTATAACATGCATTCTATTCCTCAGCTGATTTTCATTCACTACAAATATGTTTATACTTTCTCTATCTAATAAAAGTGGATTTGTGAATATCTTTGCATGAACTTTTATGCAGTTGTTCTATTAGCATGATATATTCAAAGAGACAGTATTGTACCTGGTATGGGGTTCAGTGTTTGCATCAAGGTGATAACAGTGTCAGCGGACTGCACAGATTCTTTCAGAACCTCCTATAACATCTGTTGCTCATAGAAATAAGTACTGAAGGATGGATCATTAAGTTCTTCACTTAACATACCCGATCGCATAGCCTTGGTGGTTCCTGCAGAACAAAGAACAAACGTTATCAGCGGTTGAACACGTCGAGTGATTGATGAGTTTTATTAGTGATTAACCAAACATATCATCAAGACAGAAGATTTTTCTGTTTGGCGATGTAGCTCAGAAGGGACTTTTTATTCTGGCCTTTTATTATATACTTTCTGCGTTTGCATTGGCATTCGTCTTTAAATCTTTGAATGTTAATGATGTTTAAATCTGACACTTGTGATACTTTCATTGGTGAGTCAGTTTAATTATTATTACTAAATGGAGAGAGTTCAGCTTTACTGGAGATGCTTATAACAAACTCATTGATTCCCTAAGTGTATATCTACACCAATGCAACAGAAATTCATGTCATGTATTAAAAGAATTAAGGTATACTACGGAATACTGATTGTTCAGTATTGAGTACCATTTTGATTGTAATTTTTATTGAAATGTTTACTAACTTTGTCTTAAAAGTATGTTTATACTTTAGTCCGTTTTCAAATTATTTAAATGTTCTTAAATATTAATTAAATACAATAATGTCCAAGGACATGTGAAAACATCTTCCTAAAACTCTTCATTTCTGTTGTAGAAAGCAGGCTGCAGGCTTCAACTCTGCCGTCCAAGCGCAGGTGTTTGAAGTTGCAGTGACAAAGTAATCCCCTCCATGATGGTCTTGAGCGAGGTCATCATCCTCAACCCAGAAACGGCAGCACTTTGTGGTTGGTGGCGCGGAACTTCTGACGGAGATCACGGTCCAACGCTCAATCGCTTACGGAGCCGCAGTACCAAATCTCAGGTCTAAGAAGAACCCATATATGCATAGGTTACAGAAAATCAAATAGAGCGAGAGTGTTAAGCGTTTTGTGATCAATGTACCCCTGAGCGATGCCTCAGAGCTCAAATGTCAGAAGATTCATAAGCAGAAAACTAATAATTATAAAATATACAAACACATAGCAATGCACCCAGTAGATAAATGGGCGAATATAGCTATTCATGTGAGGACTATGTAAAAACAATAATGACGTCCTCAATGTGCTGGAACAGTATGGGGTGGTTGCAAATCTTCCTCAGCTGCATAATGAAGTGTTCATCGAGTCTTGGTACGCCTTTACCTGCCAACAAATACAAGATGGATATTACATGCACGCCAGAAACACACACACACACACACACACACACACACACACACACACACACTCTTGATGTAAATCAAGTCTTCTCTTCTTGTCTTTCATAGAGCCATGGTGAGCCAAAACTCCTTTAGCCTGCATGTCTGCTAAACACTCTCTGAAGAGCGACATGCATGATCTGTCTCCACCTGAACTTCAGAAAGCAGAGGTTACATTTCAATGTTAAGACACGTGGATGAAGTACTATGTGAAGTGTCATTTCAGAAAACATGGCAATACGTTTTTCAACTAATTTAAATCAACATATTATTTACCAAAAACTTTATATTTAAAGAATATTGGCAAGTAAAAAGTTACACACACACAAAAAAAAAAAAAACATTTACACACAAAACACACTCTTTGATTGAAGTGGGAGAAAAAGTAAAATAAAAAATAATAATAATAATAATTTATTGATTTTTTTGGCTGAAAAGTTTGAAGCATAAATCAGACCTTTTAGGGCAGTTGAATATCTGCTAACAGCGAGTCTCTAGTTGAGGAAGGGGCGGAGCACTTTGTACGAGCGGCGGATGATCAGGAATGGTCTCTTCTTACGTTCAGGTCCCACCTTTAGACAGGAAGCGGTTCAAACGGTATGCGTGTACGACAGATGACATGCAGCATTCATTTTATATTATTCCATCTGTTGCCATTTTTCTTCTGATATTTTCCTTACCTCTCTCAAATTACGCCTTGCTGACGGGCGTTGAGCCTCGCACCGAAGGTGCTGCAACTCTGCGAAAGATGGTGGGCAAGCAGAAGTTGGTAGCGCTTCCCTGACGATTGAGCTTGTTTTGGCGATTGTGCGATGACAACGAAACGCCGGGCGCGCCAGGTAGTCGCGTGTTCAACACTGAGTCAGTTTGCGGTGGTAGTTCTTATCTCAAAGTGGCGTGATCACTATCATGTACTTCGCCGAGCTGAAAAAAAAAGGTATCGGCATAGTGGCGGTTCTGTCAAAGATTTTTGTTCAAGTACTACTAAACTACTTTCATATTGTGCAAGAAGGGACCAGCAGCCACATACACTGCACAGTTTGAGGTGGCATCCACACATAAATGCGGAACTTCATTCTCCTTTCGACGATGGAATATATAACAATAACGGGTGTAAAAGTGGACTGAAAATTTGAGAGGCATGCTCAATGGTGAATTCTGCACCAGGCCTGGGCGAGTTTGTACCTTAGCCAGCGCACTTCTGTCTTTGATGATGTATAAGTGGTGACGGCGCGATTGGTGAACTTTTGCTACGATATTGCTGGAACAAAAGCGACGAGCAGCAGAGAGCCTGAGATGAAAACAAGACAAGAAAATTTAATTCATTAATCCGTAATATCTTCAGCGCAGTTTTATTACTTAGCAAAATTCATTTTCATTCATAACTAAAGCTGTTTCTTATTACTCTGTTTACTGCATGAATTAATCAAACAATCACCTTATAGAGAAACTTTCTACAAACAGAACACTTATCAGCTTCATTACACCCAATTAGAAACAGAGTCACTGTTAGGAAAACAAATCTTTATCAATACATATCACACTAATTATGTATGTGTATATATATATATATAATATACACTATATTCAAACATAATATGGTATTCAAAAAAATGATGTCATTTAACAATGCTACAGCGTGAAGGACTGCATAATATATATAACTACAAATAAAATCAAGCCTGTGCAGTATGGCTTGGTAAGCTAATGAATAGACTAAAAAAAAAAATTGGCAAATTGTCTAAACATGGCACAGTGTGCGAGCTTAATTCCTGTACAATTCTTGTCTCTCTGACAAGTAAATTATTATTAAGAAAAACTGTATCATGGAGCTGCATGTGTGTAAATAACTAATCTGCTGAAATACGCTTCATGGTTTTATTAGCAAATGCTAAATAATATTGTAATTTATAATTGTACCATAGTTATAAATATACACTTACCTTTTCCCAACACATAGTATAATAGTAGTCTTTAAATAAACACACTTTTTTTATATAAAAATAATATTTTTATTTTTATCCTTTTAATAGATAGTAAAAATTGTGGGAATCAGCCATTTAACCTTGAGTAAAGAAACAAAATAGCATTCAACCTAAAGGGTGTTCACAAAAAAAAAAGCAAAGCTGTTATTGTATATTTTGAGGGTAGGCAAAGTACATGCAGGTGAGGTTTGTTTAGGGTTGGGACTAACTCACAAGGGCATATAAAGTCGCTTGCCACCCTGAACATGCATGTTCTCTGCAAGAAAACCACTTTTTAATCATTTTGTAGAATGATTCTTTCCTCTTTGTTACTGGCCTTCATCCACTCTCTGAATTTTGCATACTGCAAACAGGCCTATCTGTCATGTAGTGTGTGGTGAACTCCTGAGTGTGAAAGTGAAAAATAACTCACGAGACGATGGTGGAAGATTCAGTTGAAGTTTGTACTCAAGGGTAGGTGATGATCTAATGGTCTAGATGGTTTCTTAAACATTTCATCAGCAGAATACCATTTAAGTTATTATTATCTGAAACCACCAGTATCAGTGCTGATCTGCAGATGAGACAGACACCCGTAGTGTTGCCTTTTAACAAATCTGATGAGTTCAATAAGAAGACTTTTGAGGTGTAACGTTCGTTTAGGCTACTTCTATGTAGTGCTATTTGAGCTGTTATCCGTTTATGCAAGCTTGACTGTATCCCACCTTCTCTGTGACTTGGTGAACCACGGCGTGTCACGACTGCAGACCTCTATGACGCTGCGCTACGTATTCTTCGTCAACATCCTGTAGCATGTCTGTATTAAGGGCATATGTGAATATTACCATCAACTTTTACAACAGAATATAATCCCAAGGAAGATCATGTGGGGTATGACATCTGGATAGTAAGAAGAAAAAAAAACCTACTCAATGATGTGGCGAGTCACCTCAGAAACACTCTCTGTCTGGATCTAAGCCAATAATATCTTCACTTTCTCCTCTATTGGGCCTGAGATGGCTGGAGCTCCTCCTCCTCCTCGCACAAAAGAATTTTAAGTACAATATATAATGAAATGTAAATATCTTGAACATTGAATTGGTATTAATATTTAACTATATATTAAATAAATGTAGGTTATGAAGTATATAAATTAACTTATCAGACAACCACCTAAATATTATAATGACTTCTATTGGATATAGAAATGTACAACTAATTAATTAGTATGAAATTCATACTTAAAATAACCAGTGTGGATGTTGTAATATAAAATGACACTGGGTTCAATTAAAGCCCATTTACAAGCCTGTACTTGTTAAATCATGAAACGGTTCTGCATGGCTTTCTGATTTTGGACAACCTATTTTGCCAAGAACTCAAGATTTGTATATTATCGCAAGTGCATGCTAAAGCGCGCCTGATGTTCAGGGCAGCCACTTTCCTCCTGCTCAAGAGGCTACCTATCTTCACTATCAGACATGGGATGCCTAGTATCTACGAACAAAGAGCATTTTGAATTTCATCTTTGAACCTGCTTTGGGCCTTATCTGTCATACAGAACGCTAGCGTTTATAATATGCCTCCTCCTCCTCTTTTCAGTAACTAAATACACTGAGGTGTTACTCGTCTCACTCACCCAGGATTCATACCAGCCAGGCTTCCAGTTGTCCAGCTTTGCGGGCGTCCATGCGGTGAGGATCTTCCACCTGGCCACGTGAAATCACTTCGATGAGTCCTCATTTGACTGGTCTCATCCAAGGCTACAGCTTCAGAACAGCTCTGTTATAGTATTAGATTATGATTAATTACAACTGTTTGTATTAACTTTTCCTAAATTAAGCACTTATGTCACTAGTAATTTTCTAAATCCGACCCTGCTGCAAACCGTATCTATGTTAGTTTACCCCAGGCAGGATTCCTGAAACTAGATCGTTCCTAGTGACACAGACCAGTGCCCTGTGGCAAACATCTCACCTCTCCATCTGGTCCAAAGCAGGAGCTCCACCCTCAGCATTCTCAAAAAGCTGTGGAGAAAATAGAAAGGAAGGAAAATAAACACCTCAGGACAACTAGAAGCAGATTCTGAAATTCTTTAATCAGATTCATCTCTATCACACTTCTTTTTCTTCTTCTTTGTATGATAACAGGGCCTGGACTGCTTTGTGAGCTCAGCAAACTCTGTGGTGGCTTCACATACCGATCAATCACTTGCATGGCGACCAGGCCTTTGTCTCTTCTGATGATCAACCATAACGCTTCCCTCTTCATCTTCAGCCTGAAAGGAAAAGCGTACAAAAAACATTTTTAGACATGCAAGAAAAATATGTCCACCAGTTTAAATATGGTTAAGGCAGATCTGTGCATCACCATCAAAGCCTTTACCATTCCTGCTTCTGGAAATCAGCTCATTTATACTTCTTCTGCTCTCTCTCTGTGTTGGCGTGGTATCTGTAACTCTGGCTTTGAGCCAGCTTCTGAATCTTTGCGGTGATGGGCGATGATAATCCTTGAAGTCTTGCATGCTGCAGGATGCTGTTGCAGAGATACTCCTGTAAACACTAATAAGAGAACATACGGTTCGTTCTGGCTGTCTTTGGTCATTCAAACCTGAATCAGGTTTACAGAAAATAGAGCAGCATTTTCGTCGTGTTTGAAAAGCAGCTAAGAATGATGCATTACCTGATGTTTTCTGGCGTTTGCGTTCTGCTCCGATCTGCTGTTTTCTCCAGTTTCTCACGCGATACGAGCTACCATGAGACTGTCTCTTCACTGCGACATGAGCTTGCTTGCCGTTCAGCGCCGATCTCAGGAGCATTATCCCGTCTCATGCAAACTAACCTCTGTGAACTGCGTTGAGAAAGACAACATGGTGCAAACATCATTTAAAATGTATAAGCATTGAAACACTCCACAAACAACGTTCATATGAATATTAATAAATAAATAAACTTGAAAGTAGCAAACAATAATCTAGCAATTTAATAGTGGAGGATTCTCTGTAGATGTAAGACATACCTGTCTGGAAGTTCAGGGCCTAAGTGCATGAGCTCAATGTTGGCTTTGCAATTCTCCAAGTCTGGCAGAAGAGATCCTATGGAAAGGGTTCTCCAGCTCTGAGCTCCCGATGGAAGCATCAGGCTGCCAGCACAATACCAGGAAAGGCAACGTCACGCGTGTTGTGTAAAAGGGTGTAAAAAGGTGTTTGAGGTTTTGAAGAGAGTGTTTACTCACATCAATATTTTTAATCTCTTTCCTCATCTCCCTACCTGTACTCTCTCTCTGGAGGATCTCCACTGGGTCCAGGCCCAGGGGTTTCTGGATGCAGGTGATGCGGTTCATGTTCTGATGAAGCTTCTGCCTGGGTAGCTGAGGCTGGTTGTCCTGGGAACTGGGTCACGAGAGAGGCATAGCCTGGTGAAGCGGCCGGAGAACTGAAGGTGACTGCTGGAAGCCAGGGCGTGCCTGTGTGGGCGCTTGAGGAGGTATCAGCTTCTGGGGCACTCAGGAAGCGCCAGCGACCACACCATAGGCCTGGGATTACAGAAGATATTATGATAAGCCAGCATTCTCTTGCATGTAAAGATACAATAAAAAACTAAACCTTAGTTGGTGGTGAGCTGATTGTGGATAGTTCACACAATTTTACTGACCCTTCAGGCTTGGGATTTGCAAGGTGAGTCCATTGGTGGGTTGCCCTGAAGGCCTGGAGGAACACCAGAAGGTCCTGGAGGAAACATGTTTGGTCGACCATTCCTCTTTCCTACAAAAAGATTATTTAGGAACAGCTGGAATTTTCTACAATTTTATTAGAATATTTAGAATTGCTGAGTATTGACTGATTAAATAATATGCAAGCAAATTCTTACAGAAAATAATACAAAAGAAAAAAAGGATCTAAAAAACTCCATATGATCATCCAATTTCAAATGGTGCTTATTCCAGCATTTCAGGAGGTTGAATTTGGTGTCGCCTCCACCTTGTGGTCTATTGTGAACCCAGGTCCCGCGGATCCCGAGCCTCCTGCTCACTGTCTGGGCAGGGGGCTACTATCTTGAGCATCCCTGGCTGCATACCTGGCATGAGCGTTTTCCCTGCACCGCCATCTGGAGATGGTCAGGTAGAGCTTGCCAGCGTACTATCTTATAGGCCACATGATCTGTGGCACCACTTGGTTGGTGAAGCTGGTTTTGGTTAGAGTGGGCCACCAGCACCACCAGGTCCTCCTGGGTTTGGAGGTCTCCGCTGGGTCCTGCACCTGCAACACCACCACGGCACCTCGCTCGATTCTGTGACCCATGGCCTGCCGGATCACCACCCTCCATGGCACCCCAGGACGGAGAGGCGTCATGGGGCAAACGGAGGAAGCACGATTATGAGTACGGACTGGGGGAAAGCGCGTTCAGAACCTAAGAGGAAGGTAACCTAAAACAAAATTAAAAAAGGAAAAGAATTTAAATTATTATATTTTCAAAGGGAAAAATATACAAAAATGTGGGACAGGATACTACAGCAAAAATGAATAAAGTTTAAAGGCTGTTTAATAATCACTGAAGAATTGCAGTTACATACACATCAAAGCGACAATTAATCAATTAAATCTACTTATTTTTATTTTCTATGCTGATTTTAATTTTATCATAGCACTATGATGCTATGTACTATTATATTATTATATTTTTTGCAACTATTTTATTAAAGAAGAAATCAATCCGATGTGATAGTTCACATTTTGGTCTTAACACAGAAGGCGATATTTTGGATTGTTTAATATGGCATCACGGTTGCTTCAAATATAGTATAAATCAGGTGGTTCCCAACCGATTGTGCGGCAATAAGAGATTCCGTGAGATCTTTGAGGTGCCGTAAATTCTCGAAATTTTTTTATTAAGGCAGAATCAGTGTTAACAGTATTCTCCTTATCATCTGGACTAAGTTATCAGGTGTTGTTGCATGCAAACTCTCGAAATGAAACAACAAATAAATATTAATAAAAAGCTACGATTTTAAATATCTATTTCCTTGTAAGTGCGGGGAACTTTTGAAAGGCTTTCCAAGGTGCCTCAAACAAAAGAAGGTTGGGAACCACTGGTATAAATGGTATCAGTAAACTTTGTTGATCGTAATTAATTACACAATTTCGAAATAATTAAGATTTCTCAAATATCATGCAGCTCTATTTAGGAGGAGCAATAAAGCAACTTTGTATACAAGGTTGCAGGAAATCAGAAGAAAAAAAAATCTCTCAAGATTTAAAGGATACCAAATTTTACTAACAAGGTAAAAAAATGTACTAAGTTGAACCACTTAAATATAAATGTACATAATTACAGGACTGCACAAATAATAAGTTTCAAAAGGTAACCACAGTGCATGTATCTCTGTCTGTATGAAACAAGCGTGCGAGCAGCTAGAGGAGGAACAAAGCAATGCACATCAAAGGGAAAGCAAGAGCAAACAGGTTGGATGGCTTTTTATATAAGACTAACTGGATTTAGAAGCGAAACACTTTGTCTGTTCTCCATAACAGACACAGAGCATATAAAACATCTGTCTCTTATATTTCACACATGTTACAAATATCTAAGCTACAGAATGAGAAGGGACAGTAGAATGACAGAAGGACCAATGAAACAGAGAGAAAAAGACAAAGACTGGAAAATAATGATAAATCAGTAATAATAGATATTGATAAACAGAACAAAAACAGACAAATAAAGAGTTGATGTAGCACATTTAACACACAATAAGTAATTAAGTACTTTATATAAAAAGTAAATAGAGTGTGAAATGAAAAAAATCAGATATTACTTAAAATCAACTGCAAATGTATTTTATTTTCATTGCCAAACATGTAAACAAAGGTAGTTATTAAACAAACAAAATAACGATTTTAAAAATGTTGGAAATAAGAAAATATTTTTCTTTAGAATTCTTAAATATTTTAGCAGGAAAACAAGACAAAAAATCTGAAAATAATTTTTGCAGTGAAGAGTGCAGAACAAAAAAAAAAAAAAGTTATGGGGTTATGAGAGTAACAGACGGATACAAAGAAACAGAGAAAACGAACAGACAAACGTAGACAAAATTACAGATAGACAGAGATACAATGCAGATACAAACAAGACTCTAAATGCAAGCTAGATCCCAAAGAAAGCAAACACAACAACGGCACATACCTTGAGAGTGTGGTCCATAGGACTAGGCGGAGAGTCCCCGTACGCTGGCCATGCCTCATGCCACTTCCCGCTTCCCATTTGACCGTAACGCTGATCTTCAGGAATACCTTTTCACGCTGCCTTCCATAGACTTAAAACAACACAGAATAGGATGATAGAAGACACCATCCAGAAACACCAAGAAACATAACATGCCTGCACAACCACCAATCAGTCAGCAGGCGTATATTGATCAAAGCAGACAGTACCTTGTGCATCTGGTGCATGTTGTCCTGAAGTAACCTGAGGAGCCCTGTGGAAGTGATGGGTGTCACAGAGGAGGAGGGGGAGCCCAGAACAGGGCCCATCATGCATGAGCAGAGCCAGGCGAGGGTCCAGGACTAGGCTGCGCCCAGCTGGACGGCCAGGGCCTGAGAGGAGCAACCGAGGTCCACGCCCCTGGGTGCGGTCAGGGGTGGACATCTCTCTGGCACAGAGCCGGAAAGAAGTGAGAAGAGAGAGCAGTGAGAGGTTCTGGGTGTTTTCAAAGCCGCAACAGAAAATACAACTCATTTTAATCTGTAGCTGAAGTAAAGCGAATCGGTTACCCGACATGCACATTATTATAAACTACAAATCTTTTGTTTTAAACATTTGATTGAGTTAAGCATCAATTTTAATTTCATTTATAGTAATATTTATTGTATTGCTTCTAAAATGATTAAAGAAGAGAAATACAAAAATAAATATCCCAGGCTAATACAGCAACAATACACAGCTAATATTCGGCTCACGCCTAATGCGTTTCTGTTTGCGTAAAAACGTACAACTACTAGTACAGGCATGATCCAGTTATAATTATAAATCCCCTTCTTGAATCAAAACAAAAATGGGTTAATTAATCTGTGCCTTAATGTATGTCCAGTGACTACATCAAAATATTCAGTGAAGATCCAAGGGTTTTAATCAGAGTGTGTTTCAGTTGCTTCGTAGATAACAGTCGGTGTATTAATAGAAGGTGTGTGCATGTGTATACCGCGTTGGAACAAACTGATGAGACTTATTACGTCATTTTTGTTATTGCCGGTAACTGAAAAATCCGTGTTTTAGCATAACGAGAAGTCAGATAGGTAAATTAATCGTATATTTTTGCCCGACAACAACAATGAACATATTAAAAGAGCGGTTAATAAACAAGAAAAGAGTATGTAAGCAGTGACCGCACACAAATGTGTCGCTGCTTTGTAAACAACTTCGCCCCGGTGTTAATTGTGTACAAGGCAACACTCGACTGGCTCCTAGTCAAATGGGGTTTTTAACCATCATGTCACGAACATATGTGGTGTTTAATTAATAAATAATGGAAATAATGAATAATATTACTTTAATGATGCAATTACTACCTGAAAAGAAGCATAAGCCGGTTAGCGAGCTGTTGAAAGTTTTATTTACAAAATAACCACATGTTACAAACACTCAGAATTAGTTGCGGTATAAAAAACAATTTTTGTTGAAAAGCATCTGCGCGTTTTAATAAGCAGTGATAAATTAAACGCATATTTCTCTTTTTTCCCAAGGCTAACGCGAATTAGCAGCCGGCTAACATTGTTCGCTAAACGTTAACGTTAACAATATCCGCAATCATTAAGCCCCGTCAAAGCATTAATAAATCACGAGACGATGCGCAGCCAGAACATTTGTATAATGTAAGTTACGCGCAATTGCGCAATAAATAAAATGATTTCCTGGTTTTAAGAGGATATTGATATACGCCTGCTGAAGAAGGGCCGACTCCGTTAAAGCCAAAATTTGTCAAAACAAACGACTTTCAAAACCGGTTAAAACGTCCAATGGTTTTACACCCACTACTTGCGTCGGCGGAGTGTTTTAAACGTTGTTTAAACTATTTAAATCGGTTTAAACACACCTGCCAAGAGCCGACAAGAAAGAGCAAGAGGCGACCAAACTACCCGGTTATTGTGTATGTGTGATTACAGTCAGCCATGCTGCGCTTTCTCCCGTGTCCGCGAGTGCTTTTTTAAAACCAACATTGCGGAGTTTACAAAGCTCCAGGCTCCAGAAGTGAGACCGCGGGCATCTCTTTTTAAGACGACTGATCCTACTCCGCCTCCCGTACAGCTCGACCCCGGTCCCCCCGCCGCCTGGAGTTACCTGCCGGCTTTATTCATTCATTCATGCTGCCGCGGTGCTGTAATGTCGGACGGAATGCGAGCGCAGGCAAAGCCACCAAAACAAACGGCTCCGAACGCGTTCTAAAACGACACGAAACGCATCGATTCAAAAATTCCGCCATGACGTCATGTGTTCCACAAACACCGTGCCGCGTTTAGAGCCGTGACTTACAATGATATAGATTCGCGCGGTCTCTTCCCCGTACTCTTCGGCAAATCTGAAAACAAGGGCAGCTCGACTAGTTCCTTTCCCTCTCGCTTCCCCCTCCCGTCTGGTCTGATTGTATCTCTAGAGCGGCCCAGGCGGCTCGCAGGGCGCCCTGAACAACCGGCGGAAACTCCCAGTTTGTGCCTCACGCGGAGCGGAATGTGGGCTGCACGGTTGAATGGGATGGGTGCCGCTAGCTGCCTCCTGGAAACCTACTTTGGACGTGTATTTTTTTTTGCTTAGATATGTGTATTATTTTCAATTTCCAGCTACTATCACTGTCATGAACAGCAGATGAACGCCTTATTTTGTAGCACAGAAATCAGGTTCTGTTACAGATATGGTGACGTTAATTTACAGCATTGAAGCTCGTTTACTCGCAAAGCCAGATGGAAATAGCAGCCTCTGCTTACAACAGCCAAGGCGTTGTAACGTTATAAAAGATTTCTATTACAAATAGATGCTGTTGTTTTCCGGCATTCCATTCATCAAAGAATAATGAAACGATGGTTTCCATGGTTATTAAACAGCATAATTGTTTTAACAATAGCAAATCACTACACTAGTTATTTCTGAAGGTGAATCACGACATGAAGACTAGGAGTAAGGATGCTTTGCATTATAATTTCTGTGAAATAATAAGTTACTTTAAATTGTAGTATTTTTTGCATTTATAATTGGCTAAATCAGACTTTAAAAAAGTAAAAAAACTTTACCACCTGAAATGTTAGCCATCCTAAGTATAACCTAATCTCAATCACAAATCTTAAATACTTTATCCATAATGCAAACATAGACAAGCTACTTTTATTTTTTCTCACTCTTGTATTCCAAGGCTTTAGAGGCAACAGACTGAATTGATTGTAATGTGTTAAAAAAACAAAAAATTTTTTGACAAATGTTTACGTACATATCTTACATCATCGTTCAAATATATTCTTGCAAAAGAGAATTTACTTGAACAAAATCACCGTTCATAGCTATGTACAAACAACTTTTTACATTTGGTTGTGTGCAGGATCTAGTAGTTGCGTCATTTGTGTTACGTCGATGTTTCCATTACAAGGTTAGATATTTGAGAATGCTACAAGACAGTTGTGAGTGATTCCCTAAATGTCCCAATCACGTGACCGGAGGCGCATCGGCTTAATTGCTGCCATAAACCTTACTAACATTGAAGAAGAAGTTCAGCCAGTGGCGTGAGGTTGAAACCAAATGTCAATAATGGCAGTGTTAGAAACCTCCATGATCTTTTTTATTTTTTTAACTTAGCGATGCTGGTGGTCCGCGTCAATTTTTGCAGCTAGTAAAGCGGTAGAAATGTAAACGCCGTGCATAGTTGTTTTTAACTTTACTCTTTTAAATGACCGACGCTACTCTTAATATACTTTCGGTGTCCCCAATTAAGCACCTGGTCTTTGGTAAATGATCACTCTCTGATTGTTTGAGTTAAGACACTTTAGTACAGAGAATAAAATTTAGTATGCAACAGAAGGCAAAAAAATGCCTTCGTAGTCTGAGACCACTGCCAGTCCACCACTCTTCCTCATCAGCGCAGTAATCCTTCTCTTCATCAGTGTCGACATCTCGCTGTATTCCTTGCCTTTCATGCTTTAAATGCTTCTCCAGTTTGATTCCCCAGGCTCTTCCTCAGGCTCCTCACCTTCATTCCAGTTCCATTCCAGTCTCATTTGGCAGCTCTAAATAAGCCCCGAGGATCCATATTCCTGATGGCGATTCTGCTCGATTCGGTCTCTGATTGAGGAGCAGCGTGTGTGATCCAGCTTCTCTATGATCTCCAGCTAGGAGATCTTTATGTCAGTTCGGAAGGAGGAACAGGCAAGTGACACCGCGTGCCTACTGGAAAAAAAACCGTGAAAAGAAGATATTGCACGATTTTTGTTAGTCACGACGTCTCTTTCAGGCGAACACATAAAAGTGACAAGACTCTCACCTGGAAGTTCATATGCTTAAATGTTTTGTTAATTGGATCGAGTTTACTTTACCAGGTTGGTTTGTACCTAGAGCAGATAGAATTTAAATCTGTAAATAATAATTTCTATCAAACTCTGAATCTAAGCACAAATACCAGTGATAATACCAATACAAAAACATTTGATAGAAAGCAGAAAGTGTTCAAACTATGCGTAATAATACTAATATTATACACACACGCACACACACACACACAGATGACCAAGCATGGATACCATTTTAACCATGAAACACCCTCACACATTGGCGTAACAGAGCATGACCCCATTTTCTAAATATTTTACGTAAAAAAAAAAAAAAAAAAAAGAAATACAAATACAAACAGTGGTGAAGAGTACACAATTTACTTATTTTAGCTTTATTTAAATTAGTTGTTCACTTCTTTGGCACTACTTCTGCAAAATTAATAAACCTTTAGTACTAGATTTTCTACAGTTCCAGCATGGCGAAAGATCTTTGGCATTTAATATTTATAATAATTAATGGTGATCTCTTTATTATATAAAACAGGTTTCTTATGCTTTGAAAAACAAGAGAGAATGGCGAATAAATGCTCAATTACAAGTCTTTTGTCAGAGTTGAGCATGGTAGATGGAAACGTTCTGTGTGAAGCAGCCCTTACAAGGGGGTGTCCATGTACTAGCCATATAGATGTGAATTATGATAAAAGGCTATACTTACACCAACATAAAAACAAAAACAATAAGACCAAGACATCAACATTATAAATTTTTAATATATGAATTGTGTACTTTTGTTACCTGGGAGATGAGATGGATGGAAAGAATTGGTTTTCCTAAAATACAATCATGTGACTACCACGTATGCAATAAGATGTCACAGAATTTTGGATTATGCATGAAAGCGTAAATCCCAAGGAAGAAAGCGTGAATCTTCCTTGTACTCACTATTTCTCTGCTGGTGGAGAAACGTGGCGAGCTTGTCCCCTTCGCCAGCCAGCGCTGCAGCAGCTCACCCAGGCATTGGTACAGCTGGGCAGGCTGCAGGATTCCCCTGTGCTACCACTGGTTGATGACTCTTATAATGAACCCTGTCACACAGATATACAAAATCAATACAAATAGAAGCTCACTGTAGCGGAGAAATATTACCATTTCAAATGCATGGGTTATTCCACATTTGAATACATTTTAAAAAACAATTCCCGTGATGGCAAACCTGTTTCTTTGGCGCCCACTAAGTAATGCAGGGCGACTTTGCCCCCTTCTCATTTACAGGATGGGGCTCCAGACCAAGTGGCAGGTAAGTGATGTGCTACAGCTGATTTGAGAGACTTTAGGGAGGAACTGGCAGGAAAGATTAAGACATGAAGGCTTATAGTAGCTAAATTTGATTACAGCACTTAAAATAATAAATAAATTATACAAATTGTAAAATACAAGTTGTAAAGAGGTGCAAGTATTCATGCTTGAATACCTGTCTATAATATTTTCAGAATTTTGGCTGTTGTGTTGCAAGCATGAACACGTTGTCCACGAGGACTAGGGCCACGTGTCCACCAGCGGTACAGCCCTATGACGCCAGGCGCTCTGCTAAAAAGCAGGTGGGTTTGCAGCAGTGATTGCTATGATGATTATCTGCTGAGTAATGGCAGACTCACACAGAATTGAATCATTTTTGCTCCAGCGTTATATTCCATAACGTGACGGTAGTCTGGCATTCGGTCTAGTGAAGAAATAAATGCTTGGAGACTGGAACTTCTCGATTGTTTGTTCTGGCCGTAGTACCGTCGGTAGTCGCCCCACCTCCACTCGCGATTGGTTGGCTGACTTTAAAAGTGACCAGTGAACTTTTAGTGGACATACGTGGCCTTAGGTCTGTTGTCTAATGGCAGATAAAAGCTCATCCAATTGTATTCGAGATAGATAATTCTATGTCTTCATTTACTCACTGATCTTATAGTTTACAAACCTGTAGAGAATGGATAATGGAAAAAATTAAGCTGAACCATATGCATGGACTATTTTAACAATGACAACCTACTTAATTGAACAAATATTAATGATTATTTTTTCATTTGTGACATTTGTAGCAATAGTCGACACTATTCAAACAGCGTTGTATCTCAGCCAAATATTGTCTCAACAAACCGCTCCATTATTCAGCTTTCAGATGATGCGCCCATTTCAATTTAAAAAACTGATCCTAATGACAGTTTTTGTGGTCCAGAGGTCATATTGTTGGGTGAACTGTCCTTTAAAGTGTCATACCTCCTTCAGGTGTGTGTACAATCGCGACTTGAGAAAGTCTTTGTGGTTTGTTGAAGACCGCAAGCAGAGACACATTATAATGTGTAGTTCAGAAGTCTGATGGAGACAAACACAAAATCACTATCAACATCACAATATTTCTGACTCCGCACACACACACACACACACACACACTGTAAGTGCGAGCCAGATATCCACGAGGTCCCTCTTCCTCTGACCCAGTTCAGGTGCACAGAGAGTCGGTACTGAACCGTGCTGCACCACATATTCCAGGGCGCTCAGAGAAGTGAGGTGCCTTGGACCATGAGACCATGGCGCCTGGATCTCACCGATTACGCTCAGATTACCTCAGGCATTCTAGGCCTACGCGGTATAAATATGATCAAAGATATAATCGCCTCTATTCAAGCGAGTTTGCGGGCTAACAAAAGCAATATGGCGTGAAATAACATTGCAACATATGTTTTAGCAATTTGATATATTTTAATTTATGCGTTAACCTTGATAGCTGAATTTCTAAGCATCGTCAGCATAAATCCTCAATTAACTCACACTGTCGTTCTAATTGATAAGTTCCCGCTCAACAAACATTTCTTATTGGCCACATGCGTTAGAAAATGTTTTGTGATCTT
>NC_056701.1:24714757-24737983 GCF_018831695.1 Puntigrus tetrazona
TCATGCCACCATCTTACCACCTGATATGACTGAGTAATCAAATTTAAAGGCTCAAAATATGCATCCTGTATTTTTTGTTAAACCCCTTATTGTGTAATTCTTCCGTTAATAATGTGTGTGATCTAGTCACGAAAAATGTGTTTATGAATACCCAAAAATGCTATAAGAAAGTAACTGAGGTTTTCTTGTAGCACTTAATTGGTCTAGAGCAAATAATAATGAGGTATCAAGAGAATGCAGGTAAAGGGTTCTGTCATACTCACACAGCCCCTCCTCTTACTGTAACTTTGCAGCCATCTAAGTTGTCCCTGTTACACAGGCACCAGACACTCTCTGCATGTTCCATGCGATAGAAAAGCTGAAGGAAGGTTTCTTTGGTATTAACACATGTGCTCGAAACTCATAATCTGTGGCCTGATGTAATGATAACATAAAGCTGGCAAGATTCCCCAGCTGTCCGTCCGCTCAGCAGACTCATGTGTGGCACAGAACAGACACATTGTGGCCCACGGCAAAGAAGGCCTCGATTCCACGAGCAGTTCATCATCCATACAAGAGACTGAAAAAACCACGAGAGACAACAAAAGACAAAAAGAACAAGTTGAGGCAAAGGCGATGAAAAAAACAAAAAACATGTAGATAAGTTTTACGAACTCGATGGCCTGTCCACGTGAATGTTTATCATGAGGCAAAAAACACTGCTTAGTTTAATATAAAAGCGACCTAAATAATACTTAAGCCGGCGCGTGCGACAGATCGCTTGCAAAGTGGCATCTGCCAAAAATTCCCGTGTTTTTTTAAGAAGCATTTTGCACATCTGTGAAACGAAACGCATCACTGAAGTTCATACGAAACAAGTTTAAAACGACTAAACAACGCAGAAAGCCAAGCACTCGCGCCCACCTCGAGTTTGTATCCACAAGCAGGTAACGTTACGGTAAGCGCGCGCCGTGCCATCGCTCGCGGCCTCCGCGTGTGACCTGCCAACGTCCGTTAACCGAGCAGCCGGAGTCACAGAGAGTCCGCGAATCGCGAACATTTGCGTGCTCCTATCAGAGGTGGCGCATCGGCGTCCCGCGGAGACAGCGCTTTCACAACCGCCACTCGCTCCCACAGAATTAACACGAACGCGCTAACGCTCGCTTTCGGCATCCTGGAACGAGCGCGCTCTATTTCCCGTAATCACTCTTCCTATTTCCGGGTCCTCATTGGATTTTGGATACAAGTCTGACTTTCGTCCTGATCCGAGTCTGCCATCGCCAATACCCCTCTGACTGGGGATGACAGGCTCGAGCTGGCCTCGCGTGTAAATTGTATTTCGCAGATTTACTTGAGTTTATGCGACGAAACCCTCCTGCTTTCAAGCCAGCCGACCAATCCAGCGGAGGCTGAGTTTGATCACGCAGTTCTTCTAAGCTCGGTAGGACCTGTGGAGAAACCGTTTCTGAGAGCACGAGTCGCACGCGCCCACGTGCGCTGTCTCGATCGACTTTGGTGCTTTGCGGATGCACCAAACCACAATCTATCATCTGCAATGCGAGCATTTGAAGAATGTATTTTGAACCTGCAGAGCAAAATCTTAATAGAGCTCAGGAAACGCCCGTTTCTCATCCCGAAGGAAATAAAACTGGTTCACGCTCACGTGAAGGCTTGGGCCAAAAAACAGAAATAGCTGATAGACTGAACTCATAATAACTTACTACCCTAGTGCACAGTGCATACTTCCTACTATTTTTAAACAATACGGTATACAATAAACAACTGTATCATTAACAAGGCGTTTTTATTTGAACACTTTAAATATTTACTGAAGATTTTTATTCCACGAATATGCCTTTCATCTGGTAGCAGAACGGGAAAGTTGATAGAACACCGTCGGTCATTCACTAACAATACAATCCTTTTAGCATATGTTAAAATGGGTTTGCACATATTCTGAAATATCATTTTTATTTAATGCGGTATTTTATTTATTATTGTACTGCAATAAGTATGCCAACATTATTCTACAGCTTCTGTACTGATTCCAGCGGACTTAGGTTATGTTCCAGCAGATTCACAACATAATATAGAAGTAGGTCATCCGGATATATTCCATTAAGTACCGAACATTTTAGCACCCATACACAGCATACATACTGGATATTACGAGAAGCAGTGAGAGTAGTATGGCATTTCGAACACAGACATAAACATACTTCATGCTTCATATTATAACTTGCAAATTGAACTGGACGCAGGCGTCAGTAGCATCACTCTTTAAGATTTAGGACTGTATTTGGCCTTTGTGGTGGTTTTCAGGCGTGATATAGGGACCCATCACTCTTCACAAGATGATCGAAAATCAGAAAAGATTCAAAGTTATGTAAAGGTATGTTTAAAAGTATGTTGATTTTTTGCCACAGTACTATGAGTAGGGGTTCCACCCAGTGGAAGCACCAGCATAAATCCGTGTTGTTGGATCCAAAGTTTCTCATGCCATGGTAAAAATATACCATGAATACCACATGGGCGTCACCTCAGGCATTGTCTGTCACATTGTCCGAGCACTAATATCCACTTGGAAGTGGTTTTTTGTCTACTGTAAGGCGGGTGCTAAAAGTCCCTATATGGAAAAGAAGTAGCATCCAGCAAAGCTTGTCAGAAGATCTCCTGGAGAAGGTAGCTTTGAGACTTGAAATGAGCAGATATGAACGGCACCAGCAGACATCACAGCACCACACAAATCATCAGTGACTTTAGAAACTTCGCTGGGCTTCAAGCAGCTTGGATTCTGTGCCTCTCCAGTCTTCCTCCAAGACCCTTGATTTCCAGAGAAATGCAAATGTAACGCACTATCTGAAAGAGGACTTTGGACCACTGAGCTGCAGTCTGGCTGTGTTTCTCCTTAGCCCTGGTAAGATGCTTCTGGTGTTTCTCTGTTTCAGAAAGATTTACTAACCTTTACATCCTGAGCGTCTGGTGTCTGGACGACTCCACTCAGCAATGAAGCTCTCCCAAGTGTTTTGAATCAGCTTTACTTCAAAGCGTTTGCAGATTCATCACACCGCCTTTCTTGCCAGTCATTTAATATGCTTTAATACTAGCACTCTGTGAACAGCCAGCCTGAACTGCCTGTCATTGACCATTGTTATGTCAGCAGTCTTCCCCATTACTGTAGTTTCAGCAATGAGAGATAATAAGAACTTTTAAAGCGACTTTTTAAAATTAATTGCCATAATTTGACAGCTTGATTAAAGGTTTATTAAAAAAGATTTTATGGTTATATATGTAAATAAAGCTTTAAACGCTGATTCATGTAGCGGTCTTCAAACCGTCTTTATTCAAGAGAAAATATACTCCAGATAAAGGTGCATGAATACAAGATCGAATACAAAAAGTAGCCCAACTTATGACTTTACAACATCAAACTTTATAAAATCTTTATTTAGAATTAGAATTACCACAAAATGCGTGTAGACTCAATGCAAACCACGAACAAGTCTCGAAGCTTTAAAATATGAGAAGTAAATCACGGGACAAGGATTGGAGAAGCACCGCGTGCAGCGCTTTTTGTTCACTGGGCGTTCTGTAGAAGGCCAGTTTCTTCAGGCATGGCTGATTTCTCACTTTGCTGCAGCCTACTGCAGCAGGCGTTGGACAGTCCCCACCACTCGTCACGTCACTTTCTGTCCCGATGCGCGGCGCTTGAGCACACTCCTGAGAAATGAGAGGCGGCGGGCCTGCTGTTACACCACCCTTCCTGTTCCCCGCGGGTCTGCGCCGGAAGATCTGAGTCAGGAGCATGCTGGAGGGCGGTGCAACTTCGTGCAGCACGGCACCGTCTGCAGCGCTGCTGTCATATGAGCTGAATAAGTCCAGGATTTCATCTCCGGGAAAGAAGAGATGTTTCATACAATGCTATTGGCCTGCAGTGCTGCTGGCGATGAATGATTTCTGGTGAAGAAAATCAGAAATTCAGGATAGATTTTGAAAAAATAAAGACTTATACTGGTAATGTTTTACATAGGCTTTTACTTTACACAAAGGCTGCATTTATTAGTTCAAAAATAAAGCCACACTGATATTATTGTGAAATGTTATTACAGTTAACTCCATTTAGACTAAATATATACTTTATTTGTCTTTTGTATTTATTCAGATGTGAATTTAATGTCACTATTTGATCAATTCCTTTAGCTAAAGTATGTATTTTCTTTCAAAAAGAATTTTTTATAAATTTTAGAATATATTTTGAATAGCAAAAATCAACTGGTTTAAAACACAGGTACAAACTGAGAATTAAGGGTAGTGCGTATATGCATATGCAAATAGCATGTGTTACAAACCTGCATTTTAAAAAAGTTTTGAAGTGGAGAAAAGGTTTAAATCAAGCATATTTTTCTGTATAAAAAAAGTATTCTGTATTTGTGATATGATGTCTATTTTAATTAACTCAACAGTAAAAAATAAATAAATAAAATAATTAAATAATAATAATAATAAAAAAAAAAAAAAAAAAAAAAAAATATATATATATATATATATATATATATATATATATATATATATATATATATATATAGTATAAGATATGTGAAGTAATTATTCAACATTTGTAATATTGTTACAACTCAGGCTTGCGATACTAACCAGTGTTAGTCAAGGAGCGCTTCCACCGAGAAGCCTCACGCAGGTGAAGGTAACTTAGCCGCGGATGAACTCCCGGCCGCACAACTTGACTCTCGTACGAGGGCCGTCCAAGCGCTGCAATACTCAGCCTTGGCAGACACACTCACAGCGCTAATGCTTTTCCCACATCCATGCTGAAGCGGGTCTTTGCCCCGACCAGCGGCGGTTGATCTTCAAGCTGCTTCCCTGCCGGCATTCCAGCCGGGTTCAGGAGCCAGGCCTTGTTTGACGGAGGAGGAGAAGTTCTGTGATTTTCATCAGATACTCTGTTTTCTCTTAGCAAAGGGTGAGGGCGCGCGCGCTCAGCTTCCACCACCTTGCCACAGCAGAGTCACTGATAACCCTGCGGACAGCGACTGAACTCGATTCGTGCAGCACGAGCAGAGAAAGGTGGGTAATGTAATTATAATGTGACATTCTGTGACACTAGAGCCTCTTTCTTCATTTAAAATGATGAATCATATTTTGCCCATCTGACTCTACTTAAGGATGTTATAACTGAACATTTCTCTTTGGTGATTACGTTAAGATATGGGTCTGTTTTCTCAATAAATGTGTATTTCAGTTACATTTTTGGCATCTGGATGTCATATTTAATTATAACATTAAGATACACATTTTATACATTTCTTGCAGGAATCGAGCCTATGATTATTTGATGCAGTGCTGTCCGTTATTATTTTCCTAGTTAGAAATAATTTCATTAATGATTAAAGTTTATTACATTTGTACCATAGCAGCTTCACTCAAAGAAGTCTTACATTGCATTGATCAAAGCTCAAAGATCACATTTAGTTCTGACTTTTAACTGAAAAATAATTAAATGAATGCCACTTCAGAAGGCCCGTTTTCTGTGGCGCCTCGGCGTTTAAATAAATTTACAGTGTAATAGCGTGCATTGTCTCTTTGTTACGGCCGCAGGAATATGCATATTTTATCATCCACTGTGGTGAAAACCGTAAGACTTGCACATTTAAGAGCGCGAGAACGAGCTCCCCAAAATGCGTGTCCCGGGTTCACCCGAACACACGTTTTCTTTTATCTACCAATGCATCATTTATTTTTTTTCACCATTTTTTCTGGACTGAGTAGTGACTATGAGGTGTAGGAGTTAAGAGACAAGAGATGTGGCGAGTATGGCAAACTCAGAAGTGTGATAACGCAGTCAAGCTGCACACGGCGTCCTGCATCATGTGGACAAAAGGTCACCAGTATCAGGCAGACAAAGAGAATAATGAATTTTTAACTTGTGCGAAGATAACAATGCCAACAGCAGCAGCATTTGAAGAAGACAGTAACTCTAATATTGTGGACGCATGGATGGTGGCCTAGGAAATGTATATAATATTTAATAAAGTATAACCTATAATGTGTGTGTGTGTATGTGTGTGTGTGTGTGTGTGTGTGTGTGTGTGTGTAAATTTTTAAATCTTATAAAAACACAAAATTACACTTCCATCACATTCACTTTTCTCAGGTTTAAGTTATTTTAAATATATGCACTTCATAAAAGCTGCTTGAATCATTATTCTATTATGAACCTGAATTTTGTCATTAATTAGGCAAAGCGAGCCGGAACAGGTTGTTCATATATGTCGTTTAATTCAAGGTGCAGTCGCACTCTTAAGTGTAATTACTATGCTAAAATAATCATGTGAGCACAAAAAGCTTTTGCCAGTCTCAACGTTTAATCAAAATTGCATGGATTTACTGCGCCTGTTGGTTTTTATTTGGAGGGAAGAAACCCGCGTTTAAAGCTCTTACCTGGCATTAGTTCAGATCAGCTTTCTGCCAGATGTTCAGTAACCGCGAACGAGCGATAAATGCTAGCGACATGACGCTGATTTCAGATCAGCGCCACAAAAGCGTGGAGACTGCGGTTTATGATTGTGCAGGCTTCAGACAGACGGGTCCATACTATAGCGCGCTGGCTCCCCGGTTCCACCAATAAGACAACGGCACGTTATAGTTGGTGTAACGGACCAATCCAGACGAATAAAGGGGGCGAACGCTGCAGGTGGGTAACAACAGTTGCCGAATTGGAGACGAAGCGCCATAGCCACGGTAGTCGTGGTGACAAGAACCCAGCAACGAGAATCAACAACAACAACCCCGATTCATTGACAAAAGCGTATTAAATCAAAGTACCACTGGAAAAGTCACTCGGAATAAGAGGTGATTCCGTTTTTATATTTCTTACGAAGTCTCAGTGCGTGAAAAGAGAAACAGAAACAGGTGCGAAGGATGATGATATTTTTAGCGTCTATCGACGTCAATAATCATTATCGTTGAGCAGGATTGCTAAGCGATCGTGTCCAGCGCTGGAACGAACGCGTCTCGAAGGATAAACATTATTCTGCAGCAGCCTCAGCCGAAGCTGCTCGTTGTTATGACGATATGCTAGATAGGTTGTACAAAATGGCGAGGTATTTATTTTGCAATAGCCGTGAGTCTCATACATTGCTGGATAGCCACCCATCCGTAGCGCTCGGCTAGCGTTGCTATGGGCAAAATTGTTATAACGCTGTTGGCATAGTTACATCGACGAGCACGTTGACATGTATAAAGCAGACGCTTTCTCCCGTTCTTCACCTTTGCTTGACCAATCGATGTTTGTTGGATATGAAACCATATATGATATAATGTGCAGTCAGTGCATTGTAAATGACGATACAAAACAGGACATTTGACTGCGCAGGTGCCGGGGTCGAAATGTTTGCACGACCACGAGTAGGATTCTTTTGTGTGAGGTGTATGCCATGTTACATTTATGCGTTTGGTTTATGGATAAACTAACAAGGTTCAAATGGTTTATTTAGTGACATTTTCTGTTTTGATTAAATGATGCTTTATATGGATAAGCATACTTATGTTATAGAAGCCAATGGCTGTTCATTTATGTAAGTCACATTTTATTTGTATTATTATTATGCATCTTATCATGTATTAGATCATTACGTCTTTAGTATAAATGTTGAGGTATTATAGAAATATATGCATTCAGGTGGTGGATGTGGACATCTCCCTCCTAGCCAGCGATTATATAAATTATTATTATTGTATTATAATTATGTAATTATGTAAGATATTTGCTTATGTGAACTACATCATATGATGCAAATTGATAAAAAATCATAAGCTAACGTTATAACTAAACAAAGAAGCAAGATGTATACAGACTTGTTTGATCTGATTATTGCATAATTGAATCATAAACTAGGCAGATTAGAACAACAGAAGTAAATGAAATTAGTACTGACATGAAATTTGACATTGATATTTATTTTTATTGAGGAGGATATTTGTAAACCTGGAACACAAAAGCAGTCATAAGTAACAGGGCATATTTGTAACATTAATGCCAGTAATACATTGTATGGGTCAAAGTTTTTGATTAAGTGTTTTATGCCAAAAATCATTAGGATGTTAGGTAAAGATTGTGTTCTAAGAAGATATGTTAATTTCCTGTAATATATCAAGACTGAATATTTGGATAAGTTTAAAGAGGAATTTTACATATATATATATATATATGCCTGTATATATATATATATATATATATATATATAACTGCATAACATATATATGTAACAACTACCTATTGTGCCCTTCAGGTGTATCTCAGCAAATATTGTCTTATGCTAAAAAACATATAGCAGTAGAGCTTATTTATTCATATTTCAGATGATGTATAATTCATCAATGATAAAAAAATTTACCCATATGACTTTTTGTGGTTTTGTGGTCCAAGGGTCACATACAAGGTTTTTAATAACAGATGGGATTGAATTTTTAGGAAGTATCAAAGAAAAGAAAGCACTTACCTTTTGTGTGTGTGTGTGTGTGTGTGTACTATGTTCTTGACAACGTGATGTATGGCCTCTATTCATTTTAAGCAAGTTATCAGGTTTCTAGTAATAGGACACACCAAATGCTCTTGCCTAACTTCCCATACTCTTCTTTATGCTGGCCCAACAAAAGGTTGTAGTCTTTAGGGGCTTTCTTGGAGACCACATGACTGTGCCAAAGGTGGTGATTTAGTGATGCAATGAAAACTCAAGACACTTTGTTAGTGTTGTGTATTATTATCATCTTCATTATTATTATTATTATTATTATTCATGCTTAGAACCTTCTACATCAGTGCAGAACTCGCCACCACACCTATTGACAATGGTGATTAGCTATGACATGATGAAATTAAAAATGATTGCATGGCTCTCTGAGAAATACTGACTGGTCAGTGACTTGCGTCACTGGAAGTCTAATATTCCCCAATGTCTGAATATGAACCTCCTCATCTAAGTTATTAGAGCCAGAAAGCTTTCTTCCCGCATTCTCTGCGTATCACACTGCTAACTTTCTCTGCAGATTGCAGTAAATGAAGCTAAGTACTGGTTTTAGTCTCACTGTATTTGCATTTAAGACTGCGATTTACACATTTTCTACTAGTTACGACAACAAGCGAATCACGATTTTGGAAACCTCAAAGCAGTGTACATTTAACAAAAAATGATTTTGCTGAAAATCCTACTTTGTAATAAGTGGATTGATTATATTCTTTAAAATCATTCCTCTGGGTTTGTAATCTGATAATATACATTAGGCCAGTTATTATCACAGAATGAACCCTCAAAAAATGAATTTCTCATTTCCTATTGCACATTGTGGTCAATGGCAACCCCAGCGTATGTGAGGAGCTGCACGCAGGCCTCCCAGCCTCAGGAGGCGGTGGCCCAGCTCCCACATCAGGCCAGGCGCTGCTGCGTGGCGGCGGCTCCCCCAGCAATTCCTTGCTGCAGACTTGAGCCCCTACAGGAAGCGGCGCCTCAAGCGGCCCGTGTACCTTGAATGCAATGCAGGTCACGTTGGATAAAACTTCTATCAAATATTAATGCGCTTCTTTTTCTCAATTTTTCCTTTCTGTAGAGGGTTCTCTTCATTCCAGTGACTCTGTGTCAGATTCTAGTCCTCCTGCTGCCGTAGTCCAGACTGGAGTTCCTACACAGGTGGTGCAGCAGGTGCAGAGCGCCCAACAGGTAAGGCTATCCCTAAACCCTAAACCCTAAACCCGTGTGCCCAAATACTAGGGCTGCTCCTAATAGTTGACCGACCGTTATAATGGTGCGTGGCGAAGTCACAAAGTCTGTGATGGCAGATCGGTTACGACTGGTCTATGTGATAATACACGTTAATACACGGTAATAAACGTTAACCGAGAAAAATGCGAGGTGAAGATCCGCTCGCTCACTCCAGGACAGACGGAGGCGCCGGTTTGGACACCGCTCTTACAATACTCTTAAAATAGTTTTTTTAGAATTTCCAAAAACGCTACGTTATTTATTAGCGCTCAATACATCGACGAAACCTTGTGCTTTTGTAAAACGATGAAAGCAAACAGGATGCGCTTTCTGTCTTTGAGAACCTAGGTTGAAACCGTGCGTATACTTTCCTTTACAGACATAAAAAATATATCTATATTGAATGAAACAAAACGTATACAAATTCGTCTCTTAAACCCAAAACAAAAGTTTATCCATAAATGATTTAAATGTTAATGCAGTCTACTTGCTGTTTTTCCCTGAGATAAATCATATTTATTATATCTGCTGGTGATCTGTGCAGGCAATTGAAGGCTCATTATCGTGATTTTGTATGGTTTATGGTTATATGCTTAAAATGAACGACTACTAGTCAACCAGAAATATATGTAGTTGAGCACACACAAAAAAGCAATCAAGGTCATGGACTTAAGCATGTAAATGTTTAAAAAGCTTTTAGTTAAAATGACTTGCATTTCATTTCAAGTATTTTCGACCTGTCTTGTAATATCTAAAAACACACAACTGTGAAAATACAGAAAGCGTCTTTCATACCAAGTTCTTGATTTATTTATTTATTTTTAATTTTTTTTACTTCAGCACAGTCTAATTAAATCAGACTTCATCAGACCGGAAGAAATGTTGTTGAAGCTTAGAAAACTGTGAGAGAATTTTGAAACGCCTTGGCCTCAGTCGGCACGCAGATGGAGGAAATCCAGCACTGCTTGTTGTTTGGGTCTGTTGGAGTTTTGTAGAATAGCAGTTCTTAGAAAAAGGCTTGCCATGCAGTCCTCAAACGAATGAGACATGACGATTGAGGGATTTTGCTGTTGTGTACCATGTTTACCCCGAACAGCACTTGTGGGAGGTAACCACAGAGGAAGCCACTGCTTTCAAAAAACATAAAGGTTTTAAAGACAGATCGGTAGTTTAGCCTGTCCAAAGGATTCTGGTAAATATACACAGAGCTGGATAACAAAGTGTACATCCACAGATGAGCAACTAGATGTCCAGGTGCATATAATGTGTATGTTTCTTAAGATTTATATTAAGATTGAAATAAATGTTCCTGTTTAATCAGCGCAAATCCTTCAACAATTCATTCGCAAATTCAATCCTTCGCAAATTCATCGTCTAAACTCTAATAATTACATTTATAAACTGCAAGTCATACCTTTTTTTTAATAAAAAAAAATTATTTATTCAATAAGGATGCATTAAATTGATTAAAGGTGACCAGGGCATTTATATATATTTATATATTATTATAAAAGATTTCTATTTCAAATAAATGCTTACTATTCCTCAAATACGTTTTCATCACAGGAAATAAATAGATTTTTTTTTTTTTAAATTGTAATAATATTTCAAGTCAAATAAAGTCAATTAAATGCAGTCTTGGTGAGCATAAAAGACAAAAAATAAAACTCTTAAAAGTAGTATACCTAAAACATACTTAAAGGTACATTTAGTCATATTGGGTTTGTGTTTTTCGTCAGCACCTGTTCTATTCTATTCTATTCTATTCTATTCTATTACTAGAATAGCTGGTACTTGTTTACTGTTGGTCTCTCGTTGATCTAAATGCTTCTATTGTTAACTCACTTTAGAAAAAAAGCATCTGCTAAATGATTAAATGTTAAATGCTAATTTAAATGTTAAATGCGGTTAGCTACGGTTTATTTATACATAAGTGTAAGGTTCTGAAAACAGGAGGGTTACTGAGGTAAAGTGAGCGGTATTCAGGTTAACATGTGATCATCTTTGCCCCAGATACATTTTATTAGGCCACCGATAAGACTGAAGTCTTTATCTTATTTTAAACATAAGTGCAATTAATTTCTTCAGGGTAAAGTTAAAAATAAGAGGGTCTGAAAATCTTTTTTAGCATTAAAGCTGTAAACCATGGCCCAGTTTAGATCAATGAGATTGTGGTTCGCCGTTCTCACAGGAGCTTTTTCAGGAAGCTAATGTTTTTCTCTTTTTTTCCCCTGTAATCTATTAACAGAGGTCAGTAGTTCAAGCCACATCTCAGACAACAAAAACAGAGCCGGGCACCCAGCTGAATGTCACCAGCCTACAATCGGTGCACCTGACACAAGAGGTGAGCGCTCTCACTCATATAAGTGTGTGTTATTATGTCAGTAAAGCCTGGCTCTCTCTGCATTTTATGTGACTCCCATTTCATTTTCCAATGCATCTTGACATCTCGAATGTATTGCATTATAGTTCATCTAGAAAAAAGTGGCCTAACTGTTGCTTAAAGTCCCCCTGAATTCAAAAGCACTTTACTTTTTTTGGGTGTTAGTGTCATTAAGGTTATCTATAAGCCAGTGACAGAATTAGCATTTAGAAGATAAAAGCGTTTAAAATGAGCAGTTCCGCTAAAATGGATCAACAATTATTTTAATGTCACCTTGTACTTCAGCTTCACGTCAAATCTTCCGACCGCTCAAATTCTCTCTACAATTTGAAGCGCCCGCCCGCCGGCGAGAGGATTCGGGCGGTGTAAATATGCTCTCGATTTGGGGCAAATGAGGTGTAGTTTCATGCTGAATCCTGGCAGCGGACACAGAGATGCGATCGCACAGAGCAAAATCATATGACAGAGTCAGCAAATATTAAACACTCAGCATGATTATGATCACTCGGCGATATACCGGTTTATACAAATACTGGCGTTTATTTTTCTTATGATACAAATTTTTTAAATACCGCAATACCGGTGTATGTCATTTAAACAACGTCACTTTACAAAAGTAACTTTAGTAAGCGGCGTTTTCTTAGAATATACATACTGACGACTTTTTTTAATAAACCTGGAAGATGGAAGCATGCACTTTTTTTTTGTTTTGTTTTTTTTCCAGTTGCTCAGACGCAGACAGTGCGCTGTATGAGATTTTAAAAAAAAGTACAATTACAGCCAAAACTACCGCAGAGTCGCTCTTTTTTTTAATGTAGCTGCCTGTTTATTTCATCAGAGGATGTTTTGCGATTTATAAATAAGAGTGGCTCCTGGTTAACATGTCAGTAGAATATGTGGTTAACACCTGATCATGCTTAAAAAAAAATAGCGTTGAAACCGGTATAATATATATTTTTTTGTCACACCGCCCAGCACTATGATCACTATTTTGTTGTAGCAAGAGTTTCATATTGAATCTATGGAGTAATCTAGACTGTGGCTGTCAAATGCGGCTTTACCGAGCTCAAAGGCTCTGGCCAGGTCAGATATAAACAACGCTGTTTGCTATTTTTAAAAGGAGACGGGGCTTCTCAATATTTCCTGCCCTGTCTTCCTGTTTCAGTTGAAATTACGTCACTACTCACCACAAAGAACGCGTGCTTAAGGGGACCTTTAAATGCAAAGATTACAGTCGTCTAACTCTCTAACGGTTGATTTCAGGACTCTTTTCTCAGACAGAGAGGAAGTGATGCACAGAGAGAGAGTGAGGTGAAGAGAAAGAGACAGATAGAACACTGGTTGGAGCATAGGCCAGCGGTAGTACTACTAGAGAAAAGCACTAACCCGTTTGGAGGTAGTTTATCCTATGCATCTGTCAACGGAGGTTTGCTGGATTGCTCATCCTGTTTCCCCCCATCTCTGCCTGTCGCCTGTTCACCCATCACCTTATCTCTACCCGTCATGTCAGTGGACGGGCAGACAGACAGGGTCTTCTACACCTCTGCTGCTGTGCCAGATGTGCAGTCTTACCTCTATGAGATGCCCTCAGCCCATAGTGTAGGTGACTTCAGTTAAAACACGGTGTTGTAGTTATAGCTGTGGTCAGTCAGTGAGACCGAGTTGATTGTGTTAGATCCTTTAGTGCAGTGATTTCCAACCAAGGATCTGTGGGGAGCCTAAATTAAAAATATATGATACACACAATATTGTTCGAAAGTTTAGGGTTGGTAGGATTTAAAAAAAAAATGTTATTTAAAGAAGTTTCTTCATGCTAATCAAGGCTGCATTTATTTGGTTAAAAATACAGTAAAAACAGTAATATTGTAAAATATGATTACAGTTTAAAATAACCGTTTTCTGTTTTAAATCATGAATAATTTTTATGATGCAAAGCTGAATTTTCAGAAATCATTGTAATATGTAGAAAAAGTGATATATTATATTTTATATATCTTTTTTTCTTTTTCTTTTCTTTGAAAGCTCAAAAGTAAAGGTTAACAGAAAAATATCTAAAAGATTCAACATTTGCTTATATTAAATATTTTTATATTAATTTAGTCAGTAATCATATTATAATCAGTAATATATTTTATATAAAAATCTAAATAACTTTAATAAATGCTAAATAAATAAATAAAATAATAAATATAATAAAACTAATAATAAAAGCTAAATTTTAGTGTATTGCTGGGGTTTACTTAATAATTAAACTTATCCCAGCATACGACTACTTTTTGTAGAAACTAAGTCTATTTTTTTACCCACAGTATTGATTGTTTTAGTTAAAAAAAATAATTTTGGAGGTTCCCAATATATTAATAACAATAATGAAAATGCTATCCGGTGTAATATGAGTTTAATACAGATTTCTGTACTTAAACCTTACTCCCAAGTGTTGGGGTTTTATTTCAGAGTGTAGATAAGATTAAAAGGTTGGGAAACACTGAATTAGTGCACTGAATGTGGCTGCAGGCATGTTTTTATTGCAGAATTAGGGTTTAAAGCATAACCGATTGTGTCAATTTTGCCTTCCTAATTTGTGTATTGGTGTATGTGCACCACAGGTACAGCAGCAGCTCCAACAGGTGCCAGTCCAGCATGTGTATACCAACCAGGTGCAGTATGTGGAAGGAGGAGATGCAAACTACACCACCAGCACCATGTGAGTGTTTACAGGAACCAACACGTCCTGTGCACATGTGTAGGATCGGGGCTTTTCACACTATACATGCTTCTTGAATTGACAGCTAGCTCTTTGTCATAGCTACTGTTAACCACAGGTTAGACAACTGTTTTAAGAAACTATTAGCACTGCTTGAAGGATACGAATATCAATTGTGGTGTCAAAAGATAGACAGTGTGAAACAAAGTTGTGCTTGTTTGAATACAGACAGTCAAATAATTAATTGTGATTAATTAATCACATGCAAAATAAATATGTATTTATGTGTATATTCATTAATATTAAGAAAAATTAATATTAAGATCGTTATCGTGCTCTGTGTGAACGGGCCTGTTGTAACCCTGCTGTTTTTCTCGCAGTCGTTCCAGCAGTTTCCCGTACACAGAGACTCCCCTGTACACCCAGACCACTGCTGGACAGTACTCACGAGACCACCCCTGCCTCTGGATCCGAGGCCACGTCCCCCGGGAACCCCCTCACCGTCTCCGTGACCACAGGATCCCCCGGGGTGTCCATGTTTGTGGCGGGGGCGGGGCAGATCGTGGCCAATCCCACCACGGCGGCAGGGGCGGAGTCACAGCCGCAGTGGCAGCCACTGGGGCGGCGTCGAACGGTTCGGAGACTCGGGGGCGAGGCTAACGGTAGCAGCGGAGCTACTCGTGATTCAGGGCGGCTACATGCTGGCGGCGGCGGGGACCGGCAGCAGCGAAGCGGTCACGGTTATCCGCACCCCACTGCGTGCTCTCCAGCCACCGTGAGTATAAACGAAGGCGAGGACAATAGCGTGCCGTCGGCAGACAAAAAGGTATGACGACAGCAGGGGCGGGGCTTAATCGTCACTCATCGCCACTCACAGATTCCCCCCCTATCCCCGCCACCCAAATAAATTTAAACGCATGGTGATCTCATCGCTCCGTTCCACCTGCCAGAGAGCACAGTGATACTTCCAAGTCCAAATTTATTTCATTTTCAGTTTTATTCCATGAAGAATGTTTTTTTTATCAGGAACAGCATGCCATTACTATGACGACAGCTGACATGCAGCTTGTCGGCGGTGCTTGCTGAGGCTTTCACTGTGCTGTCGTATTCATCGCTGAAAACATTCAAATTCAGTCATAACCATGTTCATAATAACCGTGAGAGACAGATGGCCTTGTGTTCGACATGTTCCTATACGTGGCGGCCTTCCAGTTTTGCTGCACGCTCTGTTACAAAATTCTTTTAGTTAAGAATTGAGGTATTTTATTGATTTATCGTCTCATTGCATACTCGTCTTGTATGCCACGGCACGCAGAAACAGTTGTCGACAGGCATACAGAGCTGTGTACAAGTGCTCGCTCCTCTCTGGTTTTCTGTATTTTTGCATGTCAATGAATGTCGTCAGATTTATAACCAAAACGTGAGGATGCTGTCAAATGGTTAATCCTGTTTTTTGTTTAAATAATATATGAGTGTATATATTTGTTATGCAGTGGTGTAACTACAGACAGTGCAGGCAGTGCAAAGTTATTACTATATTATTATACGTATAGAAGTATTAATAATACAATATAATTCATCAGTCATTCAGTCAAGCATTTCTGAGGCTGAGGGTTCTAATCCACCCTTGTATGGTTTATTATTATTATTATTTATTATTTACACATATATATTAAATATATTTATATATAATATAATGAAATGTATATATTTTCAGAATATATACTGTATGTGTGTATTTATATATACGTAATAAACAGCACACACATTTAAACAAAAAACTATATTTCGGATATGAATAATTGCGATTAATCGTTTGACAGCACTAGTTATGTTATGTTGTTTTTTTTAAATACAAGAAATTAATTGGTCGTTAGAACCGAATAATTCTGTTCAAAACATTTGTTACAAAAGATTTCGGTTTCAAATAAAACTATTTTCAGTTCATTGAAAAATGATCAAAGTTGAAAAATATTCAAACAGAAAATATTTATTTTAGTGTATTAATGTATTTACAATTAAATAAATGTAGCCTTACTGAACATAAGAGACTTCTTTCAAACACATGAAAAAAATCCGGCCCCCAAAACAGTTAACTGTATGTGATATAAAAAAAAAATAAAACCAAAAAAAAACCCCAGTTTGCTGTAACGTCTACTGAACAGTTTTGCTTTTGATTCGTCTTTTTCCGTGCATTACTTCACACTCAAATTACTCCTACAACTCAAACCTTGAAAGACCAGAAACTTTGTTCCTCTTTTTCAACCAGACTATATGCCAACACGATCTACATACAACAAAAATAATACCAAATGTGCACAAACTCAGAAATTCAGACAAAAGACCTGTTCACAGCACTGTATGCTTTCATGAAGCTGTCAGAATAACAATATTCATATGAAAAGACATGAAATAATGCCATTTGTTACGCATTTGAGGACACTGTACTCATTTAAAGTCGACATGAATTTAAATTTGAGCTCTTATCAACCAGTCAGTTCATGATAAAAAAATAGTTTTCCACTTGAATATTTAGTTTAACTTCAAAATGACCTGAAATACGGTTCCCGAAAGTAGTTTACTGTTGACTTTGAGTGTGTAATTACAGTGTACTTACATGTGCGACGCCTGCATGCAAAAGCATATGCACGGGTTTTGCATTCGGTTGTTTGTGTGTTGTCTGTCTTAGGACATCTTTTAGCCTGGGCTCTCTGTCTGAGTGTGTGTGTGTGGCTGTGTGTGTGTGTCTTATCCCGGCAGCTGTCCTCTGGCCCTCAGGTGCAGTGGTTGTTGGATAATTATGAGACAGCGGAAGGGGTGAGTTTGCCTCGGTCTACTCTCTACTGCCACTATCTGCTGCACTGTCAGGAGCAAAAGCTGGAGCCCGTCAACGCGGCGTCCTTCGGAAAACTTATCCGCTCGGTGTTCATGGGGTTGAGGACCAGACGCCTGGGCACACGGTGAGAGAAGTCAGGTCACATGACATGCAGTTTTATTACTAAATGTCATGTGACCCATCAAAACCCCTCAAATTCTAAGTATTTAAGCACCATTTATACTATACCTTGTCGGGTGTCTCTTTGATTATATGTTCAAATCAGATCGACTGGATGAATAAAAATGTTGGTTCACTCACAAAAGTCACACTATGTTAATACGGCTCAGTCACAGGATACCTCTCTCTCTCTCTCTCTCTCTCTCTGTCTCTCTCTCTCTCTCTCTCTCTCTCTCTCTCTGTCTCTCTCTCTCTCTCTCTCTCTCTCTCTCTCTCTCTCTCTCTCTCTCTCTCTCTCTCTCTCTCTCTCTCTCTCTCTCTCTCTCTCTGTCTCTCTCTCTCTCTGTCTCTGTCTCTCTCTCTCTCTCTCTGTCTCTCTCTCTGTCTCTCTCTCTCTCTCCTCTCTCTCTCTCTCTCTCTCTCTCTCTCTCTCTCTCTCTCTCTCTCTCTCTCTCTCTCTCTCTCTCTCTCTCTCTCTCTCTCTCTCTCTCTCTCTCTGTCTCTCTCTCTCTCTCTCTGTCTCTCTCTATGTCTCTCTCTCTCTCTCTCTCTCTCTCTCTCTCTCTCTCTCTCTCTCTCTCTCCATCTCTCTCTCTCTCTCTCTCTCTCTCTCTCTCTCTCTCTCTCTCTCTCTCTCTCTCTCTCTCTCTCTCTCTCTCTCTCTCTCTCTCTCTCTCTCTCTCTCTCTCTCTCTCTCTCTCTCTCTCTCTCTCTCTCTCTCTCTCCCTCTCCTCTCCTCTCTGTGTGTGTGTGTCAATTAAAGCAGCGGACCTACCTGGAACTACCTGTGCATTAAACGGTTATATATATGTATGCAGTCTCGGTTAGCGTAAGAAACATTAAAAAAACTTTGAAAAAACCTGCAAACTTTTGAATGGTGATATGTCTGCTCATGCGTAGTTAGAAGCCTCCACGATCCTCCGGTTCAGGTCACGCAGGTGCACTGAAGCTTTGGTGTGTTTGTTCCAGAGGGAATTCCAAATATCACTACTATGGACTCATGGATCAAAGCGAGCTCATCTCTGCTCCGTCTGATGGAGGACCAGCAACACCTGGCCATGAGGCAGCAGCCCTTCTCCCAGAAACAGAGGTGGACACACGTGCTCTCTTTCATATCTTGCTGCCAGTCTCTCAGGTTCCTGTGTTTCTCAGTCTGGTTCTGTCTCCCTGAAGACTGAAGCCGGTACAGAAGGTGGAGGGAATCACTAACGGAATGTCGTCAGGATCCGGGCAGCAACAGCAGCAGCAGCAGAGCTCGGGTCTGTCGGATATCAGCACCCAGGTCCAGCAGTACCAGCAGTTTCTAGGTGAGTTGTGACGTCAGTGTGGATTTTTAATATCAGAAATGTAACCTGAAGTGTATGCAAAAGTCGTGCTAATCCCGCTTCTGAATGGCAAATATGAAACGTACCTTTACTTGGGGTTTAATGCAGAGATTTGACCATAACTCAGGGTTAAACATATAAAAAGCCCTCACATGGATTTTTACAACAAATCATTATATTGTTGCTGTTATCTTTGATGTTTAGATGCGTCCCGGGCTCTCCCAGAATTCCCCGATGTTGACCTGCAGGGTAGAGCTTTACCAGAGGGCATTGAGCTGGAACATCTTAAAAGCTTTCAGTTGCTCTACAGAGAACACTGCGAAGTGAGTCTTTTCTCTCCTTCTCTGTTTGAAACCAGAGGTTGACTGTCAGCATCACAATGAATATCTGTGTAGAAGCGAAATATTCTTTCGGGTTGATTTTTACTGATGTTGTATTTTTCTCCAGGCCATTCTGGACGTGATGGTCAACCTTCAGTTCCCTTTGGTGGAGACTCTTTGGAAAACGTTTTGGAGGTTCAGTGAAAGTCAGGCAGGGGACTCGGCAACTCTAGCTGTGTAAGTTTGCTTCTCTGTGCAACACAATCCAACACTACATTTCAAGGTTTCCTGCTTCCAGGACGATTTTATCAAGGTTCTTCTGAGCGTATATAGAGAAATATAAGATAATAATTATCAGAAAATACAAAATACATTTTTAATGTAACAGTTTTCATTTTTTTCTGGATTCAGTTTGATGCTTTTCCAGACTGTGTTTTGATAGTTAAATAAAATTTTATTAATCAAAAAGCATGTCTTAAGTAATTGGCATCATTAAATGTACAATATTAAAGAGCAAGTTTTTTAAAGTTTAACAAAATTTTTTTTTTTATTTTGTTATTTTGTTTTATTTTTTTACAAAATTCAGTTTTCAGTACATGTCTTTGTTTAATTTAATATTTATAATCAAAAGCATCTTTAAGTAATTTATTTTATTTAAAAATAATTATTATTAATGTATTTTTTTTTTAAACTGAGTTGTGTATTTACATATTTCAGCTAAATAAATTGGTAAATATTGCTTTAAAAGTAATGTTTTAATAATATTGTATTAGTAGTAGTACTATGAATACAATATAAGTAAATATTAATATTAATATTTCTATCATGTAATATTTCTATCATGTTTTTTTCATGTTAAACTGAACTTTTATTTTGACGGGTTGCTGTGAAGACCTTTAGGTTTCTGTTTGTACGTTGTAAAGTTTCTCTTAAAAGAAACAGTAAAATGCTCGTGAAGTGAGATTGTAGAAATCATGTTCATGTGTTCATGTACTCATATATTGAGGCAGCAGAAGCTGAAAACACAGCGAGCGTCACATGCCCTTCAGTATGTTTGTAGAAAAGGAAACCGTGCGTCTGCGCCATTCATACACAGCGAAACGCGCAAAGCATGAAGGATTCATATTAAAAATGTATTTTTGCTGCTTAAATTCTACTGACGCTAGTCCATACTGCGCGTTGATAAAAGTGTACTGACATACTTTTGATATATCTGTCCAAAATTTGTCTACATTCTGTGTAATACAGTAAATTGTTTTATAACTAGATTCTGTTCGTGTTTTCTGCATTGCAGAAATCATAGGACCCAACACAACTGACATTCGAAACTTCTTATAGACTGTAATGTTTAATCATTGAGACCTTTATAACAGTTATAGTAGGCTGATATTTAAATGCCTAGTGTTATGATCAAAGCTCTGTTGTATTTAGTTGAACATGTAATGCAATGCAGCGTTCCTCAAAAGTCTGATGGATTTTATTTGGTACTCACATTGTAACACCATTTTTCTAGAAAATGGTGTGTGGATAATCAAGTAAACCTAAGTCGCTTCAGTCCAGTAAGTGTTCATCTTGCAATATTACTATCAATATGTAAGTAATGCTTATGTTTACTTCATATTTTGCAGTAAAAAGACGTGTGTCATGCCCTGAAGGTGGTTGTTTTCAGAATGAGACTAATAAAGTACGAACTATCAATCCTACAACAGCTTGTAGCTGTTTTTCCATCAGCTTCATTAGTACGCAATCATTCAGAGACCTTGCAAATTTGCATTAGACTTTATTGGGTTAAAGAATAATGAGGCAAAATCTATCTGTTTTTTTTTTTTTGTGGCTATCTTAGGCATGACGAGTCTGAGAAGAGACTGCCCAAGTCATGTTTGGTGCTTCTCTGTAAATATGATCCAGTGCTCCGCTGGAGTCGTGACTCGCGACAACACGTTGTACCAGGGCCTGGTGGAGATGCTCATCCCAGACGTTCTGAGACCTATTCCCAGTGAGTTCCCTCACTATAGGTTTACTTTTTACTGTGCAGCAGTATGTGCCACAGCTGGTGGTGATCCATCAGGTGAGTCGCATTTGCCAGGAGCGGTCTATTTTACTCACTCTGACATTCGCCAATTTGGATGTGGGTTGACATTCAGGGCACCAATTACGGGCGAACCGTCCACTGCCACGCAGTCATTTATTTCGCTGAGCGTCTTAACTCTTCCTCCAGGTGCCTTAACACAAGCCATCCGAAACTTTGCGAAAAGTCTTGAGAGCTGGCTGACCAACGCCATGATGAACATTCCTGAAGAGATGGTTCGTGTGAAGGTCAGTTGATCGCAAAAAAGCATTAACCTAACTAAAGCAGAAACCTGTAAACTTTTGAACAGTAGTGTGCGCCCTAGTTGCTTTCAGTACATTTTCAGTTTGTGTTTTACAATATATATGCATCATATCGGCCACCTTTCACCCTGGTATTTCCAACATTAGTCAACCACTACAGTCAATACCACAAAACCTCTGGTTTATAAATGACGTTAATGATAATTAGTATTGACAGGAAGACAAAACTGTGTGGTTGTGACACATAGTCAGAACTGCAGTATTAACCTAGGGGTGCTTTAAAAGTGTTTGAAGACTTGAAAATGCTGCGCTGAGTGCTTTCAGGATTCACTCAACTGTTTAACTTCAGGGGAGTTGAAAAATAAACCTATTTTCGAAAAAACGTGGACGCAGCGTTACTTTAACGGTACAAAGGCCAAAAGACCTTATATGGCAAAAGATCAAGGCAAATCTGATTTCTCGTTATTATTTCCTCTTTCCCCGTGAATTTGTATATGTTCAGGTGACGTCTGCAAGTGCCTTCGCCAGACCCTGCGCGCAGGTACACCTCTCTAAACCACCTGGCCCAAGCAGCTCGTGCCGTGCTGCAAAACACGGCACAGATCAACCAGATGCTCAGCGACCTCAACAGAGTGGATTTTGCCAATGTGTGGTGTGCGTGGGGATCGGACAAACCTCTCACGTTCCCAGTCAGAACCCAGGCTGAGCACTGTACGGGGTTTGAAGTAGAGCTTTCATCTGTCACCATCTGAGATGAACTTGCTTTCTGACATGCAAGTAGGTGTTTGTGGTCTGTCTAGAAGCTAGGAAACGGAAACACAAGTCAGTGTTTAGCATAACATGCTGTTTGTTTTCTTAAAGGTCATATTAAAAAGGTTTACTCAGTAGTCATTTAGTCGATGATTTTATCCTTAAGGGACTTACGGTATATGTATTAAAGGAACAGAAAATTATTCAATTCTTTACTCACTCTCATGTTGTTCAGACTTACATTTTTTTTTTTGTGCACAACGTGAAAGATGGTGTGTGGTCAAAAATACAGTGAAAATCAGTGGGGATGAAACTTTGGTTACTAACATTTTTCAAAATTTTTCAGGTTCCATAGAAAAAATGAAGGTTGGGGTGACCAACATTGGGGTGAATAATGATTGTAGAATTCAAAACGTTTTTGGTTACAATTTGGTCATAGCTTTAACCGCCAGGCCGTACAAAAGGGAAATTCTGAGAGGAATATCAATGTTAGTTGCCTTGCTAAAGGGAATTAAGTTTATATCTTCAGACCAGGATTACTAAGCATATTGGTTGACGTAAAAATGTAGTTCTATTTTACACCTTCATGCTAAGTTCGGTCATTTTGACAAATTGTTAATGTTATGTCTTTGGTCTAAAACATACTGAGCAATTTGATAATTTTGT
>NC_056701.1:24738083-24750583 GCF_018831695.1 Puntigrus tetrazona
CTCATTCTTTGAAGTCCAGACATAATATTGGTAGCAATTTCATACTCTCAGAATGCAATATTTTGGCATGGCTGCAAATTCTACTTTATAAATCTTGTTTGTAACCGTATACTTGTGTGTACAGCATCTAGTTTGGGTTTTACTACCAACAGCTCAAATGCTGTAGCCTAATTGAAGTTTCTCTCTGTGCTAGAGCTCAGGAGGTGGATTTATCTCGCCGACTCACTTTTTTTAATGGAGAAAAGGGTGTAATAAACAGTTGAGAGGCAGAAAATATCCTATATGTTTGAATTCTGCAAGTGGACACACACACAAAGTGCAAGCAAAAATCATCCATTCATCGGGTATTCTGGTCCTGATTGCTTCGAATAGAGTTCAACTTGTTGACCTGTTGAATAGCCTCAAAAGAACATCTTCATAATTGGCTTACCCTGAGACTGCATATTGTTAGTTTAAATGGAGAGTTCTCCAAAACTGAAAAGTCATTTACTTACCCACGTCATTCAAAACCTGTTTGACTTTTTCTTCTGTGGAACACAATAGTATTCCGATGGTATTCTGAAGACTGCTTTAGCTGCTTTTGTCCATATTGTAAAATCGGACAGAATGTCCAATCTTTGAACCGGTTTGATTGCCCGTTGTTTTCTATCAACTGCCAACCTGTACTGTCGAAATGTTATTGGGTAAACCATCAGTGGTCTCACTCATAGACATATACTCATCTGACCACTCCAAGCTTGTAAGACACGCCCGCCATCTTGGAGCAGTCCACTTATCCACAGTATCTCTATGATCTCACAGACCAAAGCAAAAACAGATATTTCAACATGGAATACACTTTTTCAAAGTTTATTAACTTGGCTGTTTCATTTTTCAGAGAAACATGTAAACTTGATGATTCCTAAACATCTGCAAATGTATTAATGTGTATTAATGCAAATGTGTTTTTATGCTTTAGTGCAGTCAAAATATTACATACCTTTAAACGGGGTCATCGGATGCCCATTTTCCCACAAGTTTATATTATTTAGGTTAATATTATTTAGGGTCTTAATAATAAAAAAAGTCTTGGGTTAGTGTAAAATAATACTTTTAGCAAAAGCAAAAACGGCAAGCCATTTCGGTGCATGTCCATTTAAATGCTAATGAGCTCTGTTGACCCCTCCCCTCTCTTCTGTGGGTTGATGAGCCATTCTCTGAGAGACGGTAAACTTTAGCTGCATTTATCAATTAGGAAAGCTGATTTGCAAAGATGTATGAACATGTACAAAGTTAGGATCCTATGACCTTTTTTGATGTTATGTAGATTCTATGACCTAGGATGCTGTGTTTTCCATCACACTATTTAGTAGGAAATGGGAGTCAAAAATAAGTGAATATAGTAATAGCTAAATGGCCAATGCACATTGTTTGCCATAAGACTTTTTTTGCTTTGACTACATTCACGCTGTATTTATAGGTCTAAAAAAAAAGAATAACATCTGTTGGTATGGACAGGACAATCTGTTGGGTCATGGGATTCAGGTTTGAGGCCTGGCTCTTGTCCTCATCTCATCTCTCTCTCACTACCGTTCCTTGACTCTCTCTGCTGTCCTAAAAATACAAGCTAAAAGCCCATAAAAGTAAATATGGTCATAGAGAAAACTGGGATATTTGATCATCTAAATTTATTTTTACCATTACAGGGTTGTTCTGTGAAGTCTATTTCTGAATTACGCAGACATATCCAATAAGAATTAGACTGCATGAATCACGTAAAGTAGCTAAACACATTTGAGAAGAAATAAAAGTTGAGCACTTTGAATCACTAGATATTGCTGTTGGTCGTATAACCCTTCAGCTGTAAAACAGTTGTCAAATACGAAATGTTTTGCGGCTTCCATCTTACCTCGTTAAACTTTACTGACACTTCACACGGACATTCACGTTCTACTTCTGAGAACGATAAACCCCGTCAGCCTAGAGCATTTCTGGCAGACAATTAGGTCATTTCTAATCATTGCCCCCCTTAATGTCTACGATGCTTGCGACCCTTCAACGTTTACCAGTGTTTTAATGGACAAAAACTTCTGTGTTGTCTTCGTAAAAGTTAACATGCATCTTGAAAGCTTTTGAAGAATGTGACGGCCTGGAGAAGGACATCCTTTAGCGGTAGCTGCGGCCGGACGTCAGTGCTGATTGCGGCGTTAGCACGTCAGCAGTACCCGCTGGCGAAGAGTTGGAGATTAGCTTGAACGTTCGCGGAGCAACGGCAGAAGGGACACAGGAAGACTCACAGGTGGCCGCTGGGCGGAGGAGGACACACATGTCAGGATGGGAGAAAGAGAGAGAGGCAGAGATGGGCATATGCTGTCTCTCCACGACTTGGCCGAGACGTTTCACACGCTAGAACAACAGGAGAGAGATATAAAAGAGGCAGACGAGTAAAGAGGCAGTGCTGGCACGTGCGTTCGATATCCTGACACGTAAAGAACGCGCTCTCTCTCGTCATGTGGAAAAGTTGGTATTATTAGTCGGGGTTGAATAGGAAAAGGAGAGGGAGAAAGGGCAGCTTGGCATGGACAGATCTCAGGGAGACAGAAATATAGCCAGGCGTCTCAGAGTATTGGAACAACAACAGCTCAGCTTCGTCCTCGCATACCTACCGTCCCTCTTTCCAATGCCCTCTTGCTGTCTATTCTGCAACTTATCTTGTTTGCTTCATGCAGGAGCAGAGCAAAGTGCGTTCACTACGCCAGGTGACATTAGCTGAGCTCCACGGTGCCACTTTTAGATCCGGGTTAGCGGTTTTTGTTGTCGTGGTTTTTGTAAAGGACTGAATGAAATTGACCGATGTTTAATTTAGGAAGCAAAAAGCAAGTACAGTAGTATCCTCGAAGTCCAATAAATTAGAATACCCAAGATGTATCGTTTTGAACGAGGAAGCTCAATGCGTGACGAAAGCCCCCTTCTGACAAAGAGCCCATTGGTTTAGTGATTTTAGTACTCCAGAAAGCTTAAACTAAAGTAAATGACAGTTAAAAAGTATAACACAGAAGCTGCTGCAAAGACAACTGACCATATAAATATCTAATTAGAGGCCACCACGGTGTACTGATTAATCAGATTGTTGAGGTCAGTGTCACGTAACTGATGCATTCATGCAGTCCTGAGAAACCGAGAGGAGTTGTTTAGCCCAAGCATCTGGGCCGAAGACAGCTGCAGCCAAGTACTGGAGCTGTTTGGTGGTGCCAAACCAGATCAAACACAAAACTCCTCATGCGAATGAGGAGACCTGAAACATAGAAAGCACATGCAAAGTTTGGGAACTCTAAATGAAGAGAAATCATTTTCCCATTCTATGACTTTTAAAAAAAAATAAAAAAGTTCAACTATGTTCCAAGGTTCTTCAACCATCAATGCTTTTATTTTTCACGGGTATACAGTTCACACTATGTGAGGACCCGACTTTACCGTGGTGTCTGATGTCTGATCGTAGGTCCCTCTACTCTGTGATATTTGCGCCAACGTCACAGAAAACTAAAAGCAGTATTATTCTGCCCCCTGTTGATGAGTACAATGGAAGCTCCTCGGAGCACCTGCGCTAAACTGCGTGTAGGATAAAAGCAGTTAAAAGCGAGTCTGAATTTCTCAAACAACTGATTATAAACTCGGAGTTGACTAGCCTGGGAAATCTACAGGTGAGCAAGCGGCAAAAAGGCCACTTATACAACAGAGAAGCCATTTAATAATAATAACACATTTAATTCAACTTTCTAAAAAAGAAAGTCGGTTTCTTTCAGTTGCTTCTTACATTACCTCTGCCTAACTTATTTTTTCATGGCTGTGGATTTTCTCAGAAACGTCTGAGATGCAACCCTGACAGAAACTTACCGTGCTTTATAAAGCCCCTCTCACCACATGTGATGTTTCCTTATCACGCGTTAGCCTTTTTACGGACACCGATGTTCACTGTTAGCAAGGCACTGATGAATCATTATTTCAAGCATTAGGAGTGATGGTTTCAAGAGTGAAAAAAAAACTGCAAGTAAATCTAACCAGATAGTTATGAAACGTTCAGAGTTTTAGAAATTAATTAATTTATTCATATTTTAAATTAAAAACATCTGGATTTCATTTGATAACTGCAAAGAGCACAACCATTATCATGGTTCAGATTATAAGCTACTGCCACACTTTCCATTTTTTTTTTTTTTTCCTTTTTGAGCAAAGAAATAGGAAACAAACTCCCAAAAAAGTGAAAAGAGAATTGATTTTGTTATGAAAATGGCTGTCGTACAGAGAGGATCTCAGATTTTCTGATATGTTTCCTATGGTTCTGTTAAAAGAGAAAAGCATCATGCTGGTTTGAGATCAGTCAGACAGAATCCCTAGTTTACATGTGTTGAATGATACCGGGATAGAGTTTTAATGTGCGGTAGTTCTCTCAAACTGATCATTAAATATGCCACAACACAGAACTTAATTAAGCGGGCCGAGTCTTGAGAAGAAATGGCGAAGATCGTTTAGCTCTCCAGTTTGACATTTCCCTAGCTACTACTATGGGCAGTGGTGTCAAGTTTGAGTGTTTTTTTTTGAAGGGTTACTAGTAAAATATCTTGACCCAAATCTCAAATACACATTAAATATGCACTAAACAGTGTTGGAACAACGCTGTACACATCAGATTGTCGCTTTGTGACCATAGAAAAAAGTAAGGACGAGGAAACATTTAATGTCTTGTACCCAAGCTCTCGGACGACGTTTGGCAAAGAGGAAAAAGTGCAACAAAATAGAACCAAAAAAAACAATAAAGCGAGAGGAAAAACAACAGACTGGGAAAAAATAACTCACTCTCTTTTCTGGCAAACTTCTGTCATTTGCAGAGGTATGTGCTCAGACTAGCCTAACCAAAAAAAAAAACAACCAGCTGAATCACATACACCCAGTAGACTCATGGGAAATCGGGTTTTTAAAGAAGCGGGCTGTAATATGCTTAAAACATTTAATGACATAGCAGTCACTGAGAGCATCAAGAACTTAAAAAGGTACCACTGGTGAAAACGACTATCAACACTTGTCGAGACCCTGCAGGCTGATCCATTCCCTTTTATACACACAAAAACCATGGCGTTGCGCTCCGGCCCGATAAAAGCGATAAGGTCCTGGGTCACTCACAATCCGATAGGAACAACGCGGATAGGCAGAAAGTATCACGGCGACACTATGCGCACGCAGCATACGGTCCATCTCTTTTCTCCTAACAAGCGTTTCAGGTTTAAAAAAAAGAAAAAACGGCTTCGGGATTCGGTTGCCAATCAGAGTTCAGTCCATCGCCGACGACTCTTGAGGATCAAGTGCAGCAGGTGCAGTTGGGTTCTGGAAGCGTCTTAACAGCTAATAGAGAGACGAATCGGTTTTACGGTCGAGAGCCATCGGTGGTGGCCTCTACACGATCCTAAGATGTTGATATGATCAGTGATGGTAGTCAGGTTGTGAGTGTGTGTGCAGGCGCTGTGTCTCCGTTTCCAGTGAACGCTTGTGTATGTGTGCATCTGAGACATCGACATACAGGCATGGGAAATGCACATCTGAACATCTGAAATGTCGTGTAAATATGCAGCTGCAACATTTCTGTTCTTTAGATGTAAGTCGCAGCGGATGATGGGTGAGTGATATGTGGAGTGTGTGCTTGTAGGTGCATGTGTGTGTGTGTGTGTGTGTATTCAAGTTCTCAGTTATCCATGCTTCACTGTGGTGAACAGCACCCTCTAAGTCGTGGTCCGAGCCAGCCCGGGGCGGTTCTAGAGGTCCGTCCCGATAGCACCCCCATCAGACTGCAGGGACAACTCCCTGGCACTCATCATCACTGTCTTCCCTCCTCCTCCTCTTCCTCTTCACAGACACAGAAGACAAAGATTGTCAGTTATAAAAAAAAAAAAAAAAACATTTTATTAAATTACTGAAAAATTTTAGAGTCCATCTGATATTTTTTAATGAATTTTGAAGATTACAGTAAATATAATAGCATGTTTTTATTTGTAATATTTTTGTCAAAATATTTTGTTTATACTAAAATGTAATTTATATTATAAATGACTGTAAATAATAATTTAATAGAATTGTTATTTTATTATAAATCAAATGCATTCTCTATTTTTATATAAATAATGATCTGCTTTATTATTTTATAAAATTTTATTATTATTTTATTAAATAAATATATTTGAAATATATTACTTTTAAAATACTAATAATCCATCTGGTTTATATTTTTCAAATTGAATTAAATTATAGTCACATATAATAATAATAATATTATTATTATTATTATTATTATAGATTTTATTGTTTTTGTGCATTCTTCTGTAGTTTGCAAGTAAATGAAGAAAAAACAATTACAAATCTGTGACTTGATTATTATGCGTTTGGTGTTTGTATATAAAACCACTAACCTTTATCAGGATCAAGTGGGTTCAAACTTCGACCAAGACTTGCAAACTTAAAGAGCAAAAAGACAATTAGGACATTTAAAACACTACAGTCAGAACGATGCATTTCACAGTTCCTCAGTTTAATATCCTGTTATGAGAGGGGTGGACGCACGTTTGTTTGGTCTTACACACCGAAGTGAGAAGTGTGTCTGAGGTTGAGGTAAAGATTTCAGTGGAGTGTGCTTGTACCTCTCCCATGACAGCGATGGGAGTTTCACCCTTGGCCTGGGCGACTCTGTGCTCTATCAGGTAGGTACATGTACTCATCATACAGCAGGCGGATGAGGTGAAGCAGCCAAGCTTGCGGCACTGCATGAAGAGTCAGGTCTCTGATCACCATAGAGCTAAAGAGACAACAAAGAAAAGATACAGGAAACGTAAGAACCAGAAGAGAGCAGTGGGCTGGGTGAGACGCATAAAGGGATGAGTAAAGAGGAAGCGTATTTGACATTACAGTTACTGGCTCCAACAGTCAGTAAAAACTCTTCTGAAACATGAAGATATGAATCTAATTAGGTAGAGTTAAAGTATTCATAAAAGTATGCTTTATTAAAAAAAAATACAATTTATATATATATAATTTATATACACACACACACACAAAATATCAATTTTTAATTGATTTAAAATGCAAAATTGACTTTTTTTATCATTTTATTTAGTAATGTTTTACTTTGTTAACTTTTTATCTACTTTTGAAAGAAATTCATACTTTTACTCGGCAAAGGATGCATTCAGTTGATCAAAAGGGACAGTAAAGACTTCAAATAAATGCTGTCCTTTTTACATTTTTAAAGAATTCATCAAACCATCTTGAAAAAAGTGATATTAAGCAGTAAATATTAAGCAGCACAGCTGTTTTTAATAAGAAATGTTCCTTGAATAAAATAAACATCAATTATGGTCATATTTTTACAGTAGAGCTGTTAACTGTTTTGAAATATTTCCAAACTTCTGAACTGCACGCAAGTAACTTAAAAGTCAATACTGTTGTGTGCATCAACTGTAGACCGTAGCTCTAGGATTTACAAAACAAATTCCCTACGATATCCACAAACCTGAGCGTCGCTGCAGCATTTGAGGCTTACCTGTAAAAGCTCCATTTCAGCAGGAAGAGTTTAGCTGCTTTTGGAAAGGCAGAGCTAGACTGGTAGGGCTTTAAGACCTGCGAGACCACCCCATCCAGCCAGGCCGCCCACTGCTCCAGAGAGTTCTGCTGCTGCAGGGTCAGTTTGAAGTCCTGCTCCAGCGCTGCACCACCCGATCCTCGCAGAGCGGCACACCCAGGAGGCCTGTTCCTACAAGAGAAACCGCACAGGGTTCACGAACACTAACTCAACCCTGTGTGCGGGCACAGTCAAAGATCAACAGCCTTTCACAGATTCTCAAAGATTCAATCTTTCGGTCAAAAGCACAGGTTTTGGGTTTCTTTTTAAAGCGATCGGTCGTAGGCCTCATTGATCTGAGCGCTGAAGCGAAAACTGCGGCACTGTTTCACTCATTTGATTTATTAATATAGCAAAATTAGAAATGTATAAGCATTTTTTGTAGGCCAGGAACAAGTGTAGCAAATTCGGGGGGGAAAGTACAAAATTATCAAATTGCTCAGTATGTTTTTAGACCAAAGACATAACATTAACAATTTGTCAAAATGACCGGAACTTAGCATGAAGGTGTAAAATAGAACTACATTTTTACGTCAACCAATATGCTTAGTAATCCTGGTCTGAAGATATAGCTTAATTCCCTTTAGCAAGGCAACTAACATTGATATTCCTCTCAGAATTTCCCTTTTTGGTACGGCCTGGCGGTTAAAGCTATGACCAAATTGTAACCAAAAACGTTTTGAATTCTACAATCATTATTCACCCCAATGTTGGTCACCCCAACCTTCATTTTTTCTATGGAACCTGAAAAATTTTGAAAAATGTTGGTAACCAAAGTTTCATCCCCCACTGATTTTCACTGTATTTTTTGACCACACACCATCTTTCACGTTGTGCACAAAAAAAAAATCATGTAAGTCTGAACAACATGAGAGTGAGTAAAGAATTGAATAATTTTCTGTTCCTTTAATACATATACCGTAAGTCCCTTAAGGATAAAATCATCGACTAAATGACTACTGAGTAAACCTTTTTAATATGACCTTTAAGAAAACAAACAGCATGTTATGCTAAACACTGACTTGTGTTTCCGTTTCCCTGGCTTCTAGACAGACCACAAACACCTACTTGCATGTCAGAAAGCAAGTTCATCTCAGATGGTGACAGATGAAAGCTCTACTTCAAACCCCGTACAGTGCTCAGCCTGGGTTCTGACTGGGAACGTGAGAGGTTTGTCCGATCCCCACGCACCTGCACATTGGCAAAATCCACTCTGTTGAGGTCGCTGAGCATCTGGTTGATCTGTGCCGTGTTTTGCAATGCGGCACGAGCCTGCTTGGGCCAGGTGGTTTTTAGAGGTGTACCTGCGCAGGAGTCTGGCGAAGCGCACTTGCAGGCGTCACCTGAACATATACAAATTCACGGGGAAAGAGGAAATAATGCGAGAAATCAGATTTGCCTTGATCTTTTTGCCATATAAGGTCTTTTGGCCTTGTGTACGTTAAAATGTAGCGTCCACGTTTTTGAAAATAGGTTTATTTTTCAACTCCCCTGAAGTTAAACAGTTGAGTGAATCCTGAAAGCACTCAGCGCAGCATTTTCAAGTCTTCAAACACTTTTTAAAGCACCCTAGGTTAATACTGCAGTTCTGACTATGTGTCACAACCACACAGTTTTGTCTTCCTGTCAATACTAATTATCATTAACGTCATTTATAAACCAGAGGTTTTGTGGTATTGACTGTAGTGGTTGACTAATGTTGGAAATACCAGGGTGAAAGGTGGCGATATGATGCATATATATTGTAAAAACACAAACTGAAAATGTACTGAAAGCAACTAGAAGTGCACACTACTGTTCAAAAGTTTACAGGTTTCTGCTTTGAATTAGGTTAATGCTTTTTGCGATCAACTGACCTTCACACGAACCATCTCTTCAGGAATGTTCATCATGGCGTTAGTCAGCCAGCTCTCAAGACTTTTCGCAAAGTTTCGGATGGCTTGTGTTAAGGCACCTGGAGGAAGAGTTAAGGCAGCTTCAGCGAAATAAATGACGTTGCGTGGCAGTGGGCGGTCGCCCGTAATTGGTGCCCTGAATGTCAACCCACATCCAAATTGGCGAATGTCAGAGTGAAGTAAAAATAGACCGCTCCTGGCAAAATGCGACTCACCTGATGGATCACCACCAGCTGTGGCACATACTGCTGCACAGTAAAAGTAAACCTATAGTGAGGGAACTCACTGGGAATGGAGTCTCAGAACGTCTGGGATGAGCATCTCCACCCAGGCCCTGGTACAACGTGTTATGCGCAGATCACGACTCAGCCGGAGCACTGGATCATATTTACAGAGAAGCACCAAACATGGCTTGGGCAGTCTCTTCTCAGACTCGTCATACCTAAGATAGCCACAAAAAAAAAAAAAACAGATAGATTTTGCCTCATTATTCTTTAACCCAATAAAGTCTAATGCAAATTTGCAAGGTCTCTGAATGATTGCGTACTAATGAAGCTGATGGAAAAACAGCTACAAGCTGTTGTAGGATTGATAGTTAGTAGCACTTTATTAGTCTCATTCTGAAAACAACCACCTTCAGGGCATGACACACGTCTTTTTACTGCAAAATATGAAGTAAACATAAGCATTACTTACATATTGATAGTAATATTGCAAGATGAACACTTACTGGACTACAAGCGACTTAGGTTTACTTAGATTATCCACACACCATTTTCTAGAAAAATGGTGTTACAATGTGAGTACCAAATAAAATCCATCAGACTTTTGAGGAACGCTGCATTGCATTACATGTTCAACTAAATCGACAGAGCTTTGATCCATAACACTAGGCATTTAAATATCAGCCTACTATAACTGTTATAAAGGTCTCAATGATTAAACATTACAGTCTATAAGAAGTTTGAATGTCAGTTGTGTTGGGTCCTATGATTTCTGCAATGCAGAAAACCACGAACAGAATCTAGTTATAAAACAATTTACTGTATTACGCAGGAATGTAGACAAATTTTGGACAGATATATCAAAAGTATGTCAGTACACTTTTATCAACGCGCAGTATGGACTAAGCGTCAGTAGAATTTAAGCAGCAAAAATACATTTTTAATATGAATCCTTCATGCTTTACTTTGCGTTTAGGCTGTGTATGAATGGCGCGAAGCGCTTGCGGTTTCCTTTTCTACAAACATACTGAAGGGCATGTGGCGCTCGCTGTGTTTTCAGCTTCTGCTGCCTCAATATATGAGTACATGAACACATAGACATGATTTCTACAATCTCACTTCACGAGCATTTTACTGTTTCTTTTAAGAGAAACTTTACAACGTACAAACAGAAACCTAAAGGTCTTCACAGCAACCCGTCAAAATAAAAGTTCAGTTTAACATGAAAAAAACATGATAGAAATATTACATGATAGAAATATTAATATTAATATTTACTTATATTGTATTCATAGTACTACTACTAATACAATATTATTAAAACATTACTTTTAAAGCAATATTTACCAATTTATTTAGCTGAAATATGTAAATACACAACTCAGTTAAAAAAATACATTAATAATAATTATTTTTAAATAAAATAAATTACTTAAAGATGCTTTTGATTATAAATATTAAATTAAACAAAGACATGTACTGAAAACTGAATTTTGTAAAAAAATAAAACAAAATAACAAAATAAAAAAAAAAATTTTGTTAAACTTTAAAAAACTTGCTCTTTAATATTGTACATTTAATGATGCCAATTACTTAAGACATGCTTTTTGATTAATAAAATTTTATTTAACTATCAAAACACAGTCTGGAAAAGCATCAAACTGAATCCAGAAAAAATGAAAAATTTGTTCAACAAACTGTTACATTAAAAATGTATTTTGTATTTTCTGATAATTATTATCTTATATTTCTCTATACCGCTCAGAAGAACCTTGATAAAATCGTCCTGGAAGCAGGAAACCTTGAAATGTAGTGTTGGATTGTGTTGCACAGAGAAGCAAACTTACACAGCTAGAGTTGCCGAGTCCCCTGCCTGACTTTCACTGAACCTCCAAAACGTTTTCCAAAGAGTCTCCACCAAAGGGAACTGAAGGTTGACCATCACGTCCAGAATGGCCTGGAGAAAAATACAACATCAGTAAAAATCAACCCGAAAGAATATTTCGCTTCTACACAGATATTCATTGTGATGCTGACAGTCAACCTCTGGTTTCAAACAGAGAAGGAGAGAAAAGACTCACTTCGCAGTGTTCTCTGTAGAGCAACTGAAAGCTTTTAAGATGTTCCAGCTCAATGCCCTCTGGTAAAGCTCTACCCTGCAGGTCAACATCGGGGAATTCTGGGAGAGCCCGGGACGCATCTAAACATCAAAGATAACAGCAACAATATAATGATTTGTTGTAAAAATCCATGTGAGGGCTTTTATATGTTTAACCCTGAGTTATGGTCAAATCTCTGCATTAAACCCCAAGTAAAGGTCGTTTCATATTTGCCATTCAGAAGCGGGATTAAATACGACTTTTTGCACACTTTCAGGTTACATTTCTGATATTAAAAATCCACACTGACGTCACAACTCACCTAGAAACTGCTGGTACTGCTGGACCTGGGTGCTGATATCCGACAGACCCGAGCTCTGCTGCTGCTGCTGTTGCTGCCCGGATCCTGACGACATTCCGTTAGTGATTCCCTCCACCTTCTGTACCGGCTTCAGTCTTCAGGGAGACAGAACCAGACTGAGAAACACAGGAACCTGAGAGACTGGCAGCAAGATATGAAAGAGAGCACGTGTGTCCACCTCTGTTTCTGGGAGAAGGGCTGCTGCCTCATGGCCAGGTGTTGCTGGTCCTCCATCAGACGGAGCAGAGATGAGCTCGCTTTGATCCGCAGTCCATAGTAGTG
>NC_056701.1:24753083-24773083 GCF_018831695.1 Puntigrus tetrazona
ATTCATCCAGTCGATCTGATTTGAACATATAATCAAAGAGACACCCGACAAGGTATAGTATAAATGGTGCTTAAATACTTAGAATTTGAGGGGTTTTGATGGGTCACATGACATTTAGTAATAAAACTGCATGTCATGTGACCTGACTTCTCTCACCGTGTGCCCAGGCGTCTGGTCCTCAACCCCATGAACACCGAGCGGATAAGTTTTCCGAAGGACGCCGCGTTGACGGGCTCCAGCTTTTGCTCCTGACAGTGCAGCAGATAGTGGCAGTAGAGAGTAGACCGAGGCAAACTCACCCCTTCCGCTGTCTCATAATTATCCAACAACCACTGCACCTGAGGGCCAGAGGACAGCTGCCGGGATAAGACACACACACACAGCCACACACACACACTCAGACAGAGAGCCCAGGCTAAAAGATGTCCTAAGACAGACAACACACAAACAACCGAATGCAAAACCCGTGCATATGCTTTTGCATGCAGGCGTCGCACATGTAAGTACACTGTAATTACACACTCAAAGTCAACAGTAAACTACTTTCGGGAACCGTATTTCAGGTCATTTTGAAGTTAAACTAAATATTCAAGTGGAAAACTATTTTTTTATCATGAACTGACTGGTTGATAAGAGCTCAAATTTAAATTCATGTCGACTTTAAATGAGTACAGTGTCCTCAAATGCGTAACAAATGGCATTATTTCATGTCTTTTCATATGAATATTGTTATTCTGACAGCTTCATGAAAGCATACAGTGCTGTGAACAGGTCTTTTGTCTGAATTTCTGAGTTTGTGCACATTTGGTATTATTTTTGTTGTATGTAGATCGTGTTGGCATATAGTCTGGTTGAAAAAGAGGAACAAAGTTTCTGGTCTTTCAAGGTTTGAGTTGTAGGAGTAATTTGAGTGTGAAGTAATGCGGAAAAAAGACGAATCAAAAGCAAAACTGTTCAGTAGACGTTACAGCAAACTGGGGTTTTTTTTTGGTTTTATTTTTTTATATCACATACAGTTAACTGTTTTGGGGCGGATTTTTTCATGTGTTTGAAAGAAGTCTCTTATGTTCAGTAAGGCTACATTTATTTAATTGTAAATACATTAATACACTAAAATAAATATTTTCTGTTTGAATATTTTTCAACTTTGATCATTTTTCAATGAACTGAAAATAGTTTTATTTGAAACCGAAATCTTTTGTAACAAATGTTTTGAACAGAATTATTCGGTTCTAACGACCAATTAATTTCTTGTATTTAAAAAAACAACATAACATAACTAGTGCTGTCAAGCGATTAATCGCAATTATTCATATCCGAAATATAGTTTTTTGTTTAAATGTGTGTGTGCTGTTTATTACGTATATATAAATACACACATACAGTATATATTCTGAAAATATATACATTTCATTATATTATATATAAATATATTTAATATATATGTGTAAATAATAAATAATAATAATAATAAACCATACAAGGGTGGATTAGAACCGCAGCCTCAGAAATGCTTGACTGAATGACTGATGAATTATATTGTATTATTAATACTTCTATCGTATAATAATATAGTAATAACTTTGCACTGCCTGCACTGTCTGTAGTTACACCACTGCATAACAAATATATACACTCATATATTATTTAAACAAAAACAGGATTAACCATTTGACAGCATCCTCACGTTTTGGTTATAAATCTGACGACATTCATTGACATGCAAAAATACAGAAAACCAGAGAGGAGCGAGCACTTGTACACAGCTCTGTATGCCTGTCGACAACTGTTTCTGCGTGCCGTGGCATACAAGACGCAGTATGCAATGAGACGATAAATCAATAAAATACCTCAATTCTTAACTAAAAGAATTTTGTAACAGAGCGTGCAGCAAAACTGGAAGGCCGCCGCGTATAGGAACATGTCGAACACAAGGCCATCTGTCTCTCACGGTTATTATGAACATGGTTATGACTGAATTTGAATGTTTTCAGCGATGAATACGACAGCACAGTGAAAGCCTCAGCAAGCACCGCCGACAAGCTGCATGTCAGCTGTCGTCATAGTAATGGCATGCTGTTCCTGATAAAAAAAACATTCTTCATGGAATAAAACTGAAAATGAAATAAATTTGGACTTGGAAGTATCACTGTGCTCTCTGGCAGGTGGAACGGAGCGATGAGATCACCATGCGTTTAAATTTATTTGGGTGGCGGGGATAGGGGGGGAATCTGTGAGTGGCGATGAGTGACGATTAAGCCCCGCCCCTGCTGTCGTCATACCTTTTTGTCTGCCGACGGCACGCTATTGTCCTCGCCTTCGTTTATACTCACGGTGGCTGGAGAGGCACGAGTGGGGTGCGGATAACCGTGACCGTTTCCGCTGCTGCCGGTCCCGCCGCCGGCCAGCATGTAGCCGCCCTGAATCACGTAGCTCCCGCTGCTACCGTTAGCCTCGCCTCCGGAGTCTCCGGAACCGTTCGACGCCGTCCCAGTGGCTGCCACTACGGCTGTGACTCCGCCCCCTGCCGCCGTGGTGGGATTGGCCACGATCTGCCCCGGCCCCGCCACAAACATGGACACCCCGGGGGATCCTGTGGTCACGGAGACGGTGAGGGGGGTCCCGGGGGACGTGGCCTCGGATCCAGAGGCAGGGGTGGTCTCGTAGTACTGTCCAGCAGTGGTCTGGGTGTACAGGGGAGTCTCTGTGTACGGGAAACTGCTGGAACGACTGCGAGAAAAACAGCAGGGTTACAACAGGCCCGTTCACACAGAGCACGATAACGATCTTAATATTAATTTTTCTTAATATTAATGAATATACACATAAATACATATTTATTTTGCATGTGATTAATCACAATTAATTATTTGACTGTCTGTATTCAAACAAGCACAACTTTGTTTCACACTGTCTATCTTTTGACACCACAATTGATATTCGTATCCTTCAAGCAGTGCTAATAGTTTCTTAAAACAGTTGTCTAACCTGTGGTTAACAGTAGCTATGACAAAGAGCTAGCTGTCAATTCAAGAAGCATGTATAGTGTGAAAAGCCCCGATCCTACACATGTGCACAGGACGTGTTGGTTCCTGTAAACACTCACATGGTGCTGGTGGTGTAGTTTGCATCTCCTCCTTCCACATACTGCACCTGGTTGGTATACACATGCTGGACTGGCACCTGTTGGAGCTGCTGCTGTACCTGTGGTGCACATACACCAATACACAAATTAGGAAGGCAAAATTGACACAATCGGTTATGCTTTAAACCTAATTCTGCAATAAAAACATGCCTGCAGCCACATTCAGTGCACTAATTCAGTGTTTCCCAACCTTTTAATCTTATCTACACTCTGAAATAAAACCCCAACACTTGGGAGTAAGGTTTAAGTACAGAAATCTGTATTAAACTCATATTACACCGGATAGCATTTTCATTATTGTTATTAATATATTGGGAACCTCCAAAAATTATTTTTTTAACTAAAAACAATCAATACTGTGGGTAAAAAAATAGACTTAGTTTCTACAAAAAGTAGTACGTATGCTGGGATAAGTTTAATTATTAAGTAAACCCCAGCAATACACTAAAATTTAGCTTTTATTATTAGTTTTATTATATTTATTATTTTATTTATTTATTTAGCATTTATTAAAGTTATTTAGATTTTTTATATAAAATATATTACTGATTATAATATGATTACTGACTAAATTAATATAAAAATATTTAATATAAGCAAATGTTGAATCTTTTTAGATATTTTTCTGTTAACCTTTACTTTTGAGCTTTCAAAGAAAAGAAAAAGAAAAAAGATATATAAAATATAATATATCACTTTTTCTACATATTACAATGATTTCTGAAAATTCAGCTTTGCATCATAAAAATTATTCATGATTTAAAACAGAAAGCGGTTATTTTAAACTGTAATCATATTTTACAATATTACTGTTTTTACTGTATTTTTAACCAAATAAATGCAGCCTTGATTAGCATGAAGAAACTTCTTTAAATAACATTTTTTTAAATCCTACCAAACCTAAACTTTGAACAATATTGTGTGTATCATATATTTTTAATTTAGGCTCCCCACAGATCCTTGGTTGGAAATCACTGCACTAAAGGATCTAACACAATCAACTCGGTCTCACTGACTGACCACAGCTATAACTACAACACCGTGTTTTAACTGAAGTCACCTACACTATGGGCTGAGGGCATCTCATAGAGGTAAGACTGCACATCTGGCACAGCAGCAGAGGTGTAGAAGACCCTGTCTGTCTGCCCGTCCACTGACATGACGGGTAGAGATAAGGTGATGGGTGAACAGGCGACAGGCAGAGATGGGGAAACAGGATGAGCAATCCAGCAAACCTCCGTTGACAGATGCATAGGATAAACTACCTCCAAACGGGTTAGTGCTTTTCTCTAGTAGTACTACCGCTGGCCTATGCTCCAACCAGTGTTCTATCTGTCTCTTTCTCTTCACCTCACTCTCTCTCTGTGCATCACTTCCTCTCTGTCTGAGAAAAGAGTCCTGAAATCAACCGTTAGAGAGTTAGACGACTGTAATCTTTGCATTTAAAGGTCCCCTTAAGCACGCGTTCTTTGTGGTGAGTAGTGACGTAATTTCAACTGAAACAGGAAGACAGGGCAGGAAATATTGAGAAGCCCCGTCTCCTTTTAAAAATAGCAAACAGCGTTGTTTATATCTGACCTGGCCAGAGCCTTTGAGCTCGGTAAAGCCGCATTTGACAGCCACAGTCTAGATTACTCCATAGATTCAATATGAAACTCTTGCTACAACAAAATAGTGATCATAGTGCTGGGCGGTGTGACAAAAAAATATATATTATACCGGTTTCAACGCTATTTTTTTTTAAGCATGATCAGGTGTTAACCACATATTCTACTGACATGTTAACCAGGAGCCACTCTTATTTATAAATCGCATAAAACATCCTCTGATGAAATAAACAGGCAGCTACATTAAAAAAAAAAAGAGCGACTCTGCGGTAGTTTTGGCTGTAATTGTACTTTTTTTTAAAATCTCATACAGCGCACTGTCTGCGTCTGAGCAACTGGAAAAAAAACAAAACAAAAAAAAAGTGCATGCTTCCATCTTCCAGGTTTATTAAAAAAAGTCGTCAGTATGTATATTCTAAGAAAACGCCGCTTACTAAAGTTACTTTTGTAAAGTGACGTTGTTTAAATGACATACACGGTATTGCGGTATTTAAAAATTTGTATCATAAGAAAAATAAACGCCAGTATTTGTATAAACCGGTATATCGCCGAGTGATCATAATCATGCTGAGTGTTTAATATTTGCTGACTCTGTCATATGATTTTGCTCTGTGCGATCGCATCTCTGTGTCCGCTGCCAGGATTCAGCATGAAACTACACCTCATTTGCCCCAAATCGAGAGCATATTTACACCGCCCGAATCCTCTCTGCTTGGTGGCGGCGCTCAAATTGTAGAGAGAATTTGGCGGTCGGAAGATTTGACGTGAAGCTGAAGTACAAGGTGACATTAAAATAATTGTTGATCCATTTTAGCGGAACTGCTCATTTTAAACGCTTTTATCTTCTAAATGCTAATTCTGTCACTGGCTTATAGATAACCTTAATGACACTAACACCCAAAAAAAGTAAAGTGCTTTTGAATTCAGGGGGACTTTAAGCAACAGTTAGGCCACTTTTTCTAGATGAACTATAATGCAATACATTCGAGATGTCAAGATGCATTGGAAAATGAAATGGGAGTCACATAAAATGCAGAGAGAGCCAGGCTTTACTGACATAATAACACACACTTATATGAGTGAGAGCGCTCACCTCTTGTGTCAGGTGCACCGATTGTAGGCTGGTGACATTCAGCTGGGTGCCCGGCTCTGTTTTTGTTGTCTGAGATGTGGCTTGAACTACTGACCTCTGTTAATAGATTACAGGGGAAAAAAAGAGAAAAACATTAGCTTCCTGAAAAAGCTCCTGTGAGAACGGCGAACCACAATCTCATTGATCTAAACTGGGCCATGGTTTACAGCTTTAATGCTAAAAAAGATTTTCAGACCCTCTTATTTTTAACTTTACCCCTGAAGAAATTAATTGCACTTATGTTTAAAATAAGATAAAGACTTCAGTCTTATCGGTGGCCTAATAAAATGTATCTGGGGCAAAGATGATCACATGTTAACCTGAATACCGCTCACTTTACCTCAGTAACCCTCCTGTTTTCAGAACCTTACACTTATGTATAAATAAACCGTAGCTAACCGCAGTAAACATTTAACATTTAATCATTTAGCAGATGCTTTTTTTTCTAAAGTGAGTTAACAATAGAAGCATTTAGATCAACGAGAGACCAACAGTAAACAAGTACCAGCTATTCTAGTAATAGAATAGAATAGAATAGAATAGAATAGAACAGGTGCTGTGAAAAACACAAACCCAATATGACTAAATGTACCTTTAAGTATGTTTTAGGTATACTACTTTTAAGAGTTTTTATTTTTGTCTTTTATGCTCACCAAGACTGCATTTAATTGACTTTATTTGACTTGAAATATTATTACAATTTATAAAAAAAAAAAATCTATTTATTTCCTGTGATGAAAACGTATTTGAGGAATAGTAAGCATTTATTTGAAATAGAAATCTTTTATAATAATATATAAATATATATAAATGCCCTGGTCACCTTTAATCAATTTAATGCATCCTTATTGAATAAATAATTTTTTTATTAAAAAAAGGTATGACTTGCAGTTTATAAATGTAATTATTAGAGTTTAGACGATGAATTTGCGAAGGATTGAATTTGCGAATGAATTGTTGAAGGATTTTGCGCTGATTAAACAGGAACATTTATTTCAATCTTAATATAAATCTTAAGAAACATACACATTATATGCACCTGGACATCTAGTTGCTCATCTGTGGATGTACACTTTGTTATCCAGCTCTGTGTATATTTACCAGAATCCTTTGGACAGGCTAAACTACCGATCTGTCTTTAAAACCTTTATGTTTTTTGAAAGCAGTGGCTTCCTCTGTGGTTACCTCCCACAAGTGCTGTTCGGGGTAAACATGGTACACAACAGCAAAATCCCTCAATCGTCATGTCTCATTCGTTTGAGGACTGCATGGCAAGCCTTTTTCTAAGAACTGCTATTCTACAAAACTCCAACAGACCCAAACAACAAGCAGTGCTGGATTTCCTCCATCTGCGTGCCGACTGAGGCCAAGGCGTTTCAAAATTCTCTCACAGTTTTCTAAGCTTCAACAACATTTCTTCCGGTCTGATGAAGTCTGATTTAATTAGACTGTGCTGAAGTAAAAAAAATTAAAAATAAATAAATAAATCAAGAACTTGGTATGAAAGACGCTTTCTGTATTTTCACAGTTGTGTGTTTTTAGATATTACAAGACAGGTCGAAAATACTTGAAATGAAATGCAAGTCATTTTAACTAAAAGCTTTTTAAACATTTACATGCTTAAGTCCATGACCTTGATTGCTTTTTTGTGTGTGCTCAACTACATATATTTCTGGTTGACTAGTAGTCGTTCATTTTAAGCATATAACCATAAACCATACAAAATCACGATAATGAGCCTTCAATTGCCTGCACAGATCACCAGCAGATATAATAAATATGATTTATCTCAGGAAAAACAGCAAGTAGACTGCATTAACATTTAAATCATTTATGGATAAACTTTTGTTTTGGGTTTAAGAATTTGTAATTTGTTTATTCAATATAGATATATTTTTATGTCTGTAAAGGAAAGTATTCATTCAACCTAGGTTCTCAAAGATATTGCTTTCATCGCTTTTTATGTTGAGCGCTAATAAATAACGAAAGTATCTAAAAAAACTATTTTAAGAGTATTGTAAGAAGCGGTGTCCAAACCAAACCCGGGCGCCGGGCGCGGTTTCAATTACCTGTATTAGCGTGTATTATCACATAGACCAGTTCGATCTGCCATCACAGACTTTGTGAAAGCGCATCCTGTTTGTATTTGGGCACACGGGTTTAGGGTTTAGGGTTTAGGGATACCTGTTGGGCGCTCTGCACCTGCTGCACCGAGGAACTTTCTGGACTGAGCAGGAGGACTAGAATCTGACACAGAGTCACTGGAATGAAGAGAACCCTCTACAGAAATAAATAAGAAAGCGCATTAATATTTGATAGAAGGAACGTGACCTGCATTGCATTCAAGGTAAATCTTCTTATTTTCTTTTCTTCCGCTTATCCTGGGGGCCGGGTCGCGGGGCAACAGTCTAAGCAGGCGGTCCAGTCCAGGCGCGAGACATAGTCTCTCCAGCGTCTGTCCCGGGGCCTGGACATGGCGTGAGCGAACAGATGCCCGAGCCACCTCAGCTCGCAGCGGGTCTTTTCTGAACGGTTATCTCTAAGGGGGCGCCCAGCCACCCTACGAAGGAAACTCATTTCGACCGCTTGTATCCGGGATCTATTCGGTCATGACCCAAAGCTATGACCAGGTGAAGTAGGAACTAAGATAAATCGATCTGCCATCACAGAGCTTTGCCTGTCTTCGCCACGCACCATTACCCCCAGTCGGTCAACTATTCCACCTGGAGCAGCTCCCCAGTATGAAGGGGGGCAAGCCACCCTTGGGACTGAGGACCAGGGTTTAGATTTTCATCCCTGCCGCTTCACACTCAGCTGCAAACCGCCCCAGCACACACTGAGGTCTTGGCCAGATGCAGCCAACAGAACAACATCATCAGCAAAAGCAGAGAAGCTATTGGGCGCCCCTGCACCTGCTGCACCACCTGTGTAGGAACTCCAGTCTGGACTACGGCAGCAGGAGGACTAAGAATCTGACACAGAGTCACTGGAATGACAGAGAACCCTCTACAGAAAGGAAAATTGATGCCTTCTCCAAATCCACAAAACACAGCTGGCAAACTACCCTCCAGCATTCCTGATAGAGCTGGTCCAGTTTTATTGTTCCTCAAGCCGTGACCTCCAGCACCCTGGCATAGATTCCCAGGAGGCTGAGAAGGTATCCCCACATCTTTCTGAACCACCACCCCGTCTAATCAGACTCGCGACCTTGCAGAGTAGATGGCAGCCCCACAACATCCAAACCGTATTCCGGGCGGATTGTCCACCCCTGGCTGCCACAGAGCTTCTCAACCAATGATATGTCTTTATTTATCTGTGGGGAGACTATCCAGAACGTTAGGTTTCAGCACTAATACGGTGTTGGCAGTGACTTTCCCTCTCTACCTGTGAACCGTGACATTTTCGATGGCCTACTCCTCCCAGACCCGAGTGTGTTCTGCAGCTCCGCTGGACGGCGTCAGGTGAGTCCTCGGGCCAACCATGAGGATCTTCAGCTGTGACATATTCCGGAGTCTGAGTGGGACACGCGGGAGACTTGCTCCGGCGGGGCGCGACCAAAGAGGTAGAGAACATAGTCCATTCGGACTCAACCGTCTCCAGCTCCCTGGGCGTTCGCCTGGCTCTTCTGTGCTCTTCCCAACAGCGACGGGGGGTGTGGTCTGGCCGGATCCAACTCACCACCAGGTGGTGCAGTTGGGCCTCTTGATGGCGTCGCTCCTGGTGGACACCTTATGCTTGAACAGTCTGAAGTTCAGCAGCAGTCCCCAGCACGATAGAGTCCCGTGGAGCCTTTCCAGCACCCTCCCAAGGACCAAGAAGGCCGGTACTCTACACTGCCATCTAGGTCAGCACTTTGCATCCACGGATTAAACTCAAATACATAGGCGTTGTTGGGGAGCCGCCGTCACGGTGGCAGCCTGGCCTGATGTGGGAGTCACACCGCCTCCCTGAGGCTGACAGGGAGAGTCTGCTGCAGCTCCACCCTCACATACGCTGGGGTTGCCATTGACTGAATGCAATGAAGTCCATCGAGAAGAAATTCAGTGCGTGGAGGTTTTGAGCCGGTCAACCTCACGCAACAACTCATTCTGTGATAATAACAGGGTTGGTTGTCGAATGTCGATATTATCACGGTCCCTCCTGCAGGTGGTGGGCCCAATGGCCCCAAACCAGATGGAACATTTTAAATAACATCCACAATCAATCCACCTTATTACCACAGATTTTCAGCAAATCCACCACGTTTTTGTTAAATGTAACTGCTTTGAGTAGATTTTCAGGAAAATGTCTTTATTTATGCGGAGACTATAGAACGTTATTTATTGACCTCTTACCTGTAACTGTAATCCAGTAGACTGCTGGAAGGTGAGCTCTGTCAGCTGTGACAAGCGGCAGTCTTTAAATAGGCGTCGCTCCAGTCGATAAGTTGACGGTGGCAGCCTGGCCTGATGTGGGAGTCACACCGCCTCCTGAGGCTGGGAGCTTCATTTATATAAATCAATGAAAGAGAAATTCAAAGTTAGCATGTGTGAAGCAAACCAGAGAACATTTTAAATAACATACAATCAATCCACTTATTAAACAGATTTTCGTGGAAGAAGCTCTGGCCTCTAATAACGGCAGATGAGGAGTCTGTTATTCAGACATTAGACATTAATACCAGGGAATATTAGACTTCCAGTAGACTTCCGCGCAAGTCACTGACCAGTCAGTATTTCAGAGAGCCATGCAATCATTTTTAATTTCATCATTTGCTAGCGAATCACCATTGTCAATAGTGTAGGATGAGTTCTGCACTGATGTAGAAGGTCTAAGCATGAATAATAATAATAATAATAATGAAGATGATAATAATAATAATAACACTAACAAAGTTATTTGAGTTTTCATTATTATCACTAATCACCACCTTGGCACAGTCATGTGGTTCCAAGAAAGCCCTAAAGACTACAACCTTTGTTGGGCCAGCATAAAGAAGAGCATGGAAGTTAGGGCAGAGCATTTGGTGTCCTATTACTAGAAACCTGATAACTGCTTGCAAATGAATGAGGCCACACATCATTGGCAAGAACATACACACACACACACACACACACACACACACACAAAAGGTGCGTTTCTCTTTCTTTGATACTTAAAAATTCAATCCCACTGTTATTAAAACCTTGTATGTGACCTTGGACCACAAAACCACAAAAAGTCATATGGGTAAATTTTTTATCATTGAGAATTATACATCATCTGAAATATGAATAAATAAGCTTTCCACTGCTATATGTTTTTTTAGCATAATACAATATTTGGCTGAGATACAACCTGAAGGGGGCAATATATATATATATATATATATATATATATATATATATATATATATATATATATATATATATATATATATATATATATATATATAAAATTCCCTTTAAACTTATCCAAATATTCAGTCTTGATATATTTACAGTAGGAAATTAACATATCTTCTTAGAACACAATCTTTACCTAACATCCTAATGATTTTTGGCATAAAACACGAATCAAAAACTTTGACCCATAAAATGTATTACTGGCTAATGTTACAAATATGCCCTTGCTACTTATGACTGCTTTTGTGTTCCAGGTTCACAAATATCCTCCTCAATAAAAAATAAATATCAATGTCAAATTTCAAGTGTCAGTACTAATTTACTTCATTTCTGTTGCTCTAATCTGGCCAGTTTATGATTCAATTATGCAATAATCAAATCAAAACAAGTCTGTATACATCTTGCTTCTTTTGTTTAGTTATAACGTTAGCTTATGATTTTTTTATCAATTTGCATCATATGCGTAGTTCACATAAGCAACATTCTTACATAATTACATAATTATAATAATAATAATAATAATTTATATAATCGCTTTTTTGCTGTGAGGGAGATGTTCACATCCACCACCTGAATGCATATATTTCTATAATACCTTAACATTTATACTAAAGACGTAATGATCTAATACATGATAAGATGCATAATAATAATACAAATAAAATGCATTTACATAAATGAACAGCTATTGGCTTCTATAACATAAGTATGCGCATCCATAAGGCATCATTTTAATCAAAACAGAAATGTCAATAAATAAACCATTTGAACCTGGTTAGTTTATCCATAAACTAAACGCATAAATGTAACACAGTATACACCTCACAAAAGAATCTACTCGTGGTCGTGCAAACATTTCGACCCCGGCACCTGCGCAGTCAAATGTCCTGCTTTGCATCTTATTTACAATGCACTGACTGCACATTATATCATATATGGTTTCATATCCAACAGACATCGATTGGTCAAGCAAAGGTGAAGAACGGGAGAGCGTCTGCTTTATACATGTCAACGTGCTCGTCGATGTAACTATGCCAACAGCGTTTATAACACCTGGCTCCATAGCAACGCTAGCCGAGCGCTACGGATGGGTGGCTATCCAGCAATGTGTATGGAGACTCACGTATTATTGCAAACAACACCCGCCATTTTGTACAACCTATCTAGTATATCGTCATAACAACGAGCAGCTTTGGCTGAGGCTGCTGGTAATAATGTCTATCCTCGGAGAGACGCGTCTGTCTAGCGCTGGACACGATCGCTTAGCAATCCCGCTCAACGATAATGATTATTGGACGTCGATAGACGCTAAAAATATCATCATCCTCGCACCTGTTTCTGTTTTCCACGCACTGAGACTTCGTAAGAAATATAAAAAACGGAATCACCTCTTATTCCGAGTGACTTTTCCAGCGGTACTTTGGATTTAATACGCTTTTTGTCAATGAATCGGGTTGTTGTTGTTGTTGATTCTCGTTGCTGGGTTCTTGTCACCACGACTACCGTGGCTATGGCGCTTCGTCCTCACCCGGGCAACTGTTGCTACCCACTCGCTGCGTTCCCGCCCCCTTTATTCGCTCCGATTGGTCCGGTTACAATAACTATAACGCCGCGTCTTCCTATTGGTGGAACCGGGGAGCCAGCGCTATATAAGGGACCGGGTTCGTCTGAAGCCTGTCAATCATAACCGTGTCTCACGCTTTTGTGCGCTGATCTGAAATCAGTCGCGTCGCTAGGTTTACGTCGTTCGCTTTTACGGAACATCTGGCAGAAAGCTGATCTGAATCCACGTTGTGTAAGAGCTTTAAACGCGGGCTCTTCCTCCAAATAAAACCAAATGTATGCAGTAAATCCATGCAATTTTGATTAAAACGCGTTAATTATAAAGTCTTTTTGTGCTCACAGATATTTTAGCATAAAATACACTTAAATATGTTTAATTGCACTTTGAATTAAACGTGATATATGAACAAACCTGCCCTGGCTCGCTTTGCCTAATTAATGACAAAATTCAGGTTCATAATAGAATACGTATTCAAGTAGTTTTTATGAAGTGCATATATTTAAAATAACTTAAACCTGAGAAAAGTGAATGTGATGGAAGTGTAATTTTGTGTTTCTTTATAAGATTTAAAATTTACACACACACACACACACACACACACACACACACACACACACACACACATTATAGGTTATACTATTAAATATTACATACATTTCCCAGGCCACCATCCATGCGTCCAATATTGTGGTTAATGTCTCTCGAAATGTCACGTTGTTGTCATTGTTATCTTCGCATTCGTTAAAAATTCATTATTCTCTTGTCATTTTGGATACTGGTGACCTTTGTCCGCGTGGATGCAGGGATCGCTCGTGTGCAATGGACTGTGTTATCACACTTTGAAAATGCCATACTCGCTACATCTCTTTGTCTCTTAACCTCTACACCTCATAGTCATCACTCAGTCCGGAAAAAAAATGGTAAAAAAAATAAAATACATGATGCATTGCAGAGAAGGTGAAACGGTGTTCGGGGTGAACTCGGGACACGCATTTTGGGGAGCCTTGCTCTCGCTTTCTTAAATGCAAGCCTTACGGTTTTCACCTGGTGGATGATAAAATATGTGCATATTCCCAGGTAATGTATCATAAAGATGTACGTGCACGTTATTACACGGTAAATTTACTTAAACGTCGAAGGCTGAAGAAAACGGGCCTTCGAAAAGTATTCATTTAATTATTTTTCAGTTAAAATGTAGCTTAAATGTGATCTTTGAGCTTTGATCAATGCAATGTAAGACTCTTTGGAGTGAAGCGTTATGTACAAAATGTAAATAAAACTTTAATCATTAATGAAATTATTTCTAACTAGGAAAAATAATAACGCATTGCACTGCATCAAATAATCATAGGCTCGATTCCCAAGAAATGTGATAAAATGTGTATCTTGAATGCAATAAATATGCATCCAGATGCATAAAAATGTAACTGAAATACATTTATTGGAGAAAACAGACCGATATCTTAATTCAATCACTGTAAAGAGAAATGTTCATGCTGCAATATCCCGAAGTGAGTCGTATGGGAAATATGATTCATCATTTTAAATGAAGAAAGAGTGTCTAGTGTCACAGAATGTCGTTATAATTACACATTCACCTTTCCTGCTCGTGCTTTTGTTACCGGAAAGGTCTCTGCCGCTATCTCGCAGGGTTATCAGTGACTCCTGCTAAAAGGGGGGGGTTGTGGGGGGTTGAGCGTGCGTGCCCCTCACCTCTTTATAAAGAGAAACAGAGACCTGAGAAAAATCACAGAACTTCTCCGTCAAACAGACACCTGGCTCCGAACCCGAAGGGAAGGCCGGCAGGGAAGCAGCTTCTGAAGATCAACCGCCGCTGTCGGTGAAAGACCCGCTCTCAGCATGATGTGGAAAAGCACAGCGCTCGCAGTGTGTCTGCTGCTGGCTGGAGTACAGGCGCTGGACGGCCCCTCGTACGGAGTCAAGTTGTGCGGCCGGGAGTTCATCCGCGCTGTCATCTTCACCTGCGGAGGCTCTCGGTGGAAGCGCTCCTTGACTAACACGGGTTAGTATCGCAAGTCTGAGTTGTAACAATATTACAAATGTTTAATTACTTCGGCTATATCTATTTTACTATATATATATATATATATATATATATATATATATATATATATATATATTTTTTTTTTTTTTTTTTTTTTTTTTTTTTTTTATTATTATTATTATTTAATTATTTTATTTATTTATTTTTTACTGTTGAGCACTAGTAGACATCATATCACAAATACAGAATACTTTTTTTATACAGAAAAATGCTGGATTTAAACCTTTTCTCCACTCAAAACTTTAAAATGCAGGTTGTAACAATGTTACAAACATTTGCATATACGTACCAATTTAATCTCAGTTTGTACTGTGTTTAAAACCAGTTGATTTTACATTCAAAATTATGGACTAAAATTGTGAAAAAAAATTTTTTGAAAGAAATAATACTTTTAGCCAGCGAATTGATCAAAGGTGACATTAAATCACATTCAGAATGTTACAAAAGATAAATAAAGCATATATTTTTTTAATCGAAATGAGTTAACTGTAATAACATTTCACAATATCAGTGTGTGGCTTTATTTTGAATTAATAAATGCAGCCTTTGTGTGCATAAAAAGCTCATAAAACATTACTATATAAGTCTTTATTTTTCAAAATTCAATGTTTAATTCAATCTATAACTTGTAAAACTTAGAATTGTTGAGTGAAAAGACTTTCTTCACCAGAAATCATTCATTCGCGTGTATAATTGCACAAGTATTGCATGAAACATCTCTTCTTTCCCAGATGAAATCCTGGACTTATTCAGCTCATATGACAGCAGCGCTGCAGACGGTGCCGTGCTGTACGGTGCTGCACCGTCCTCCCAGCATGCCCCTGACTCAGATCTTCCGGCGCTGACCCAAGGGGAACAGGAAGGTGGTGTGTTCAGCAGGCCCGCGCGCTCTCTCATTTCTCAGGAGGTGCTCGAAGCGCTGCGTACCGTGGACAGAAAGGGACGTGACGTAGTGGTGGGACTGTCCAACGCCTGCTGCAAGTGGGGCTGCAGCAAAGGAGAAATCAGCTCGCTTTGCTGAGAAACTGGCCTTCTCTACAGCACGAGTGAATAAAAAAGCGTGCACGTGTGCTTCTCCAACCTGTCCCGTATTTCATTTCCTCCATATTTTGTGCTCGAGACTTGTTCGTGGTTTGCATTGAACTCCCACGCATTTTGCACTTAATTTAAATAAAGATTTTATAAAGTTTGATGTTGTAAAGTCATAAGTTGGGCTACTTTTTGTATTCGATTCAGTGTATTCGCTTTTTAATCTTTATCTGGAGTATATTTCTCTCTTGAATAAAGATGGTTTGCATTAATCGCTAATGAATCAGTTTGTGCTCATTTGCATATATAACCATAAAAATCTTTTAATAAACCGTGATCAGTCAGCTTTCGAAATTATGGCAAATTAATTTTCTAAAAAGTCGTTTTTTAAAAAGTTCTGGCTATCTCTCATTGGTTGAAACCACAGTAATGGGGAAGACTGCTGACATGGCAATGGTCAATGGACAGAAGTTCAGGGCTGGCTGTTCACAGAGTGCTGTATTAAAGCATATTAAATGACTGGAAGGAAGAAAGGCGGGAAAAGGGATGACCGCAAACGCTTTGAAGTAAAGCTGATTCAAACACTTGGGAGAGCTTCACAAGGAGTGGAGTCGTCCCACTCAGACGTCTTCAGGATAAAGGCTAGTAAATCCCTTCTGAAACAGAAACAACACCAGAAGCATCTTACCAGGGCTAAGGAGAAACACAATAGACTGCAGCTCAGTGGTCCAAAGTCCTCTTTCCAGATAAAAGTACATTTTGCATTTCCTCTGGAAATCAAGGTCTTGGAGGAAGACTGGAGAGGCACAGAATCCAAGCTGCTTGAAGCCCAGCGAAGTTTCTGAAGTCACTGCTGATTTGTGGTGCTGTGATGTCTGCTGGTGTTGGTTCATTCGGTTTTATCAAGTCCAAAGCCATCTTCCAGGAGATCTTCTGACAAGCTTTAAGGGATGCTGGTTTCCTTTTCCAGCAGGACTTTAGCACCCGCCCACAGTGACAAAACCACTTCCAAGTGGATATTAGTGTGCTCGATTGGCCAGACAACATGCCTGAGGTGACGCCCATGTGGTATCTATGGTATATTTTTACGAGAAAGATGAGAAACTGTGGATCCAACAACACGGTACGAGCTGAAGCTTCCACGCCAGTAAGGGAACCCCGACCAAGTACTGCGTGCAAAAATCAACATACTTTTAAACATATCTTTACATAACTTGAACTTTTCTGGTTTGCTAATGCTTTTTGGATTGATCCTAGGAAATAGATTTTTTACTTTCACGCTGTACCCTCTATTGATTTTTTTTTTTATTTTACATGTAATAAATCTAAAAAATATGAAAGTTAATAAGTTACCAAAACATTTTTTGAGAGCACCTGTGTGTGTGTGTGTGTGTGTGTGTGTGTTAAAAGGGAATAAATCAGCCCAAAAGCAGCCCAATCATCTTGTGAAGAGTGATGGGTCCCCATATCAATGATTGAAAACCACTGGGCTAAATAAAAAAGTCCTAAATCTTAAAGAGTGACGCTACTGACGTTCAGTTCAGTTAATTTGCAAGTTATAATATGAAGCATGAAGTATGTTTATGTCTGTGTTCGAAATGCCATACTACTCTCACTACTTCTGCAATATCCAGTATGTATGCTGTGCATAGTAAGCAAATGTTCTGTACGAATGGAATACCCGGATGACCTACTATATTTGCCAGAATCTGCTAAACATAACTCAAGTCCGCTGGAATCAGTACAGAAGCTGTAGAATAATGTTGCATAATATTGCAGTACAATAATAAATAAAATACCTATTTAAATAAAAATGATATTTCAATAATGCAAACCCATTTTAATCATGCTAAAAAGGATTGTATTGTTAGGTGAATGACCGACGTGTGTTCTATCAACTTTCCCTGTCTCATACCAGATGAGAAAGGCATATCTTTTGAATAAAAACTTCAGTAAATATTTGAAAAGTTCAAATAAAACGCCTTGTTAATGATACAGTTGTTTATTGTATACTGTATTGCTTAAAAATAGTAGGCAGTATGCACTGTGCACTAGGTAGTAAGCATTATGAGTTCAGCCTATCAGCTATTTCCTGTTTTTGGCCCAAGCCTTCACGTGAGCGTGAACCAGTTTCATTTCCCGATGAGAAACGCGTTTCCTGAGCTCTATTAAGATTTTTGCCTTGCAGTTCAAAATATCCTCTAAATGTCTATCGCAGATGACAGATTTTGGTTTGGTGCATCTAAAGCACCAAAGTCGACCGAGACAGCGCACGTGGGGCGCGTGCGACCGTGCCTCTAGAAACGGTTTCCTCCAAGGCGTCTACCGAGCCGAAGAACCGCGTGATCAAACTCAGCCCTCCGCTGATTGGTCGGCTGGCTTGGCGCAGGAGGGTCGTCAATAAACCTGCTAAATCTGCGAAATACAATTTACACGTGAAGCCAGTTCGAGCCTGTCAGCCCTAGTCAGAGGGGGTTTGGCGACGGTGACTCGATCGACGAAAGTCAGACTTGTATCCAAAATCCACGAGGACCCGAAAGGAAGAGGATTACGGGAAATAGAGCGCGCTCGTTCCAGGATGCCGAAAGCGACGTTAGCGTTCGTGTTAATTCGTGGGAGCGAGTGGCGGCTGTGAAAAGCGCCGTCTCGCGGGACGCCGATGTCACTCTGGAGGGGAGCACGCAAATGTCTGGTGACCGCGGACTTTCCGTGACTCCGGTCGCTCGGCTAACGGGACGTTGCGTCACACGCGGGAGCCGCGAGCGATGGCACGGCGCGCTATTACTGTAACGTTACTCTGCTTGTGGATATGTTCTCGAGGTGGGCGCGAGTGCTTGGCTTTCTGCGTTGTTTAGTCGCTTTAAACTTATTTCTTGCGAACTTGCGATGCGTTTCGTTTCACAGATAAAGTAAAATGCTTCTTTAAAAAAACACGGAATTTTTGGCAGATGCCACTTGGTATGCGATCTGTCGCAACGTTTATTAAGATTATTTGGGGTCGTTTTATATTAAACCCAAGTAGTGTTTTTGTTCTGCGATAAACATTCACAGGACAGGCCATCGAGTTCGTAAAACTTTGTCTACATGTTTTTGTTTTTTCATCGCCTTTTGCCTCAACTTGTTCTTTTTGTCTTTGTTGTCTCTCGTGGTTTTTTTTCAGTCTCTTGTGAAGTGGATGTGAACTGCTGGTGGAACGAGGCTCTTGCCGTGGGCCACAATGTGTCTGTTCTGTGCCACATGAGTTCACGGGGAAGGACGGACAGCTGTGGGCTCTGCCAGCTTTATGTTATCATACTGGGCCACAGACATGAGTTTCCGAGCACATGTGCCAATACCAAAGAAACCTTCAGCTTTTCTATCGCAGCGGAACACAGAGAGAGTGTTCGGTGCCTGTGTAACAGGACAGCTTCAGATGGCTGCAGCGTTACAGTAAGAGGAGGCTGTGAGTATGACAGAACCCACCTGTTATCTCTGATGGCCTCATTACTTGCTCTGGGACTAATTGTTTACAAGAAAAACTAGTTACTTATAGCATTTTGGGTATTCATAAACACATTTTCAGACTAGATCACACACATTATTAACGGAAGAATTACAATAAGGGGTTTAATAAAAATACAGGATGCATATTTTGATTCTAAACCTAGGGTTCCTTGCTCTATATGATACTAATATAAGTGCACAGGTATGATCTTATATATATATAAGATCATACCTGTGCACTTTACATTAATATCATATAAACAAGAAACAACTACAACCAGAAAAAAAAAAAAAAAAATATATATATATATATATATATATATATATATATATATATATATATATATATATATATATATATATATATAGATAATTTATTTTTAATCGGATTAAAAAAAATTCCAAAAGTTCTTAATTGTAATGTGTAAATGTATATTAATGTGCTACATAATCGTCCTATTACAATCATTTTTAGGTTAAAATATTATAAAAGCAATCAAAATGTAGATTATTTATTTACATTTAGTCATTTAGCAAATGAGGACAATGGAAGCGATAAAAATCGACAAAAGAGCAATAATATGTAATTGTTATAATAATTGTTTGTTGTCT